>NC_083101.1:71389290-71696556 GCF_949774975.1 Lagenorhynchus albirostris | reverse complement strand
AGCCATGATTAGAAGCCTGGAATTTTCTGCCCCACTCCCTTATCCTCCAGAGAGGGGAGAGGAGCTGGAAATGGAGTCAATAACTGACCACTCCTAGTTGAGGCAGCCTCCATAAAACCCAAAAAGCATGGGGTTTGGAGAGCTTCCAGGTTGGTGGATGCATTCACCCCAGCAAGATGATGCACCCCAACTCCATGGGGACAGAAGCTCCTGCACTCAGGACTCTCCCAGACCTTGCCCTATGCATCTCTTGCTCTAACTGTCCATCTATATCCTTTATCATATCCTTTAATAAACTGGTAAATGTAACTAAGTGTTCCATTGAGTTATGTGAGCCTCTCTAACAAATTAATCGAACCCAAGGATGGGGTTGTTGGAACCTTGTTGGAAGTGCTGAACTATAGCTTCTTGGTCAGAAGTACAGACAATGACCTGGACTTTTGACTGGCATCTGAAGGGGTTGGCTGTGGATGAGGGAAGGTTGTGGTGGGGACACACTTGTGGGACAGAGCCCTTAACCTGTGAAATCTAATGCCATCTCCAGGTAGAAAGTGTCATAATTGAGTTAAAGTCTTGAACACCCTACTGGTGTCACAGAGTTGTTTGTTGTGGGGAAAAACCTCCACAAGCTTGGAGACCAGAAGTGTCAGAAATGAAGTGTTTTGCGTGAGTAGTAAAGGAGACACACAGAGAAGAAACACACAGTGGGGAAGAACTAGGTTTTTCCCTACATAGGAAGGAAAAAGACTGGGTTGTTTTTCTATTACATTTTGTTTGTAGTCTATCCAGAAGCCAAACATATCCTGACATTTTTATAAAAGATTCAGTATAATACAGCTTTAATTTCCAGAAGATCTCAACATTGTCACTGGTTTTTACACTGGTTTGTAAAGTAGACTTTGGCAGCTTGGGTGTTTGTTTTCTTTTCCTCCCTATGGAACAGTTTTCTATATATTTCTGGATAGTTTCTGTTTTTGATGACATTTACTTGGCCAATAATTATCAGTGTTATTCTTTTTTTTTTTTTTTTTTTTTTTTTGCGGTACGCGGGTCTCTCACTGTTGTGGCCTCTCCCATTGTGGAGCACAGGCTCTGGACACGCAGGCTCAGCGACCATGGCTCACGGGCCTAGCCGCTCTGTGGCATGTGGGATCTTCCCAGACCGGGGCACGAACCCGTGTCCCCTGCATCGGCAGGCGGACTCTCAACCACTGCGACACCAGGGAAGCCCATCAGTGTTATTCTTGAAAGTGAATGTCTCATATAATGTATTGGCATTGTTTCTACATAGCAATGTTGACATATATCTGATCTAACAAATTAGCATAAGCATATAGCAGGAATATTTGTCAATAAAATGAATTCATATTCTAATGTATGGACTGACATAATTTTTGTAGAAAATATCAGACATTATATTTTTATATTCAAAACATTAAGCCCCAATATCTCCTTTTCTTATTTTCTTATAGCAAAATCTTGATTTATGTTAGAAATTGCCATTCAGTGGGGGAGAAGGAAAGAGTCACAGGAAAATGAAAGGAATGGAACATGAATATCTTTATGATGAGTATGGTAATCTTATATTTTTGATCCAGTTAGGTACAGAAAATTATTACTCAAGTTAAGTTCAAATGATATTTGTTCTCCCTTCTATGAAAACTGAAGTCCATTCTTCCAGAATAAGTTCTCCAAAAACTACTTAAATGATCAAAGCATCAAACATAAAGAAAATCTTTATGTTTAAATCTTTTTTCTATAAATATAAAATCTTTTATGTTTATATATCAGCCCTATAAAAATATAAAAACATAATGAACATTAATATTATTACAGATTTACTATTAGATATAGGACAGTTGGGGCTAGATTAAAGGACATAATTTAAAGTTGACTCAGAACTCTCCTTCCTGAGGAAGTAGGTCAATATTCCTATCAGAAAGTAAGTACTCAAGAGCAGTGATTTTGGTCTATTTGGTCCAGGGCCCAAAACATTACATAAAACATAGCAATCACTCAATTAACAATTATTGATTTACTAAATCATGAAATCAATGAAACATTGAGATGAATAAATAAAATTCATGGATTACAGGTCAAAACATTAGCAGAACTTACCAATTATCCTGTAATTTGGAGGATCAATACTGGAGTTCTGATTTGAGTTAAGGTGAAGGCCTTTTCATTTGGACCCCATTTTCAGAGGGGGTTAACAACACTTGGTGGGATCTGCACCTGTGGTTGAAAGCCAAGAATAACTCTATTGAGCCTAAAGTCCTTGAGTTGCAGAGTTTCCTTTTACATGAAGTTTTTCCACTCTGAATGGCCACATTTTGATTTTTCCCAATTGAGCATAGTCTTCTCTTCATGGAGCAGGCCTTCTCCAGTTAAAGAGGCAACAGCATGAGGGAGAATGCCAGTTTCAGATATGGAGAGACCCAACATAGATCCCAGGTCACACTGACTCAGCAATTTAGACTATCATACAAATAATATGAATCACAAGTACATTTTAATAGCACCAGATTTTCACTATCAGGGAAATGGATAAGAACATAGACAATAAGACCTGAAAGATTAAATAATGAGCCAGTATACCAACATGAAAAGGGAGCTATTAGATTTACAGACATATATATTTGTATGAATTTTGTATGTATGTATGCAGAGTTCTTAAAATCCCTTTCCTTCTTCCTTATATTTGCAAATATCTGATTAAGTATTTTCCCCCCAAAACCTCAATGGTTTATTGATAAATTTCTGTACTGAAAATTGTTTAAAAACAAAGTTATGGGGCTTCCCTGGTGGCGCAGTGGTTGAGAGTCCACCTGGCGATGCAGGGGACACGGGTTCGTGCCCCGGTCCGGGAAGATCCTACATGCCGCGGAGCGGCTGGGCTCGTGAGCCATGGCTGCTGAGCCTGCGCGTCCAGAGCCTGTGCTCCGCAACGGGAGAGGCCACAACAGTGAGAGGCCCGCGTACCACAAAAAAAACCACAAAAAAACAAAGCTATAGCCTGTTCTTGGCATCTGGGAATCTGTGTCTGAGTGAAAGCAATTTAAAATTAAGAGTCTAGCAAATCACTTTTGGGAATTCACTAGAGAACATGACTTCATATGCCTGATAAAATACGATGAAACAAGTAATTCTAAAGCATAAGTATTGCATTGACAAGGTAACATTGAGTCAGGTTCTTAAATCTAACAGTAAATCAGGGATCCATCATTTAAGTATGTGCCCTTCAAATTATGAGCCATTTAATATGTAAGCATATTAGTGCAAATGGGACTAAATAGCAAGGGGCTTTGGAAGTGTAAAATCTGTTGGAAAGAAATTTATTTTATATGATGTAGGTGAACTATTGTTAATGTGACAAATTTGCCTGGCATGGAAATATAGCTTTTTTTCTGTGGACATGAATGTAAAATTGGAGGTGCTGCGAAGTTTACCAATAAGCACCTGTAACTATATTGCTGAAACTTTCCAAATATTTCCCATGTCAATTTTTATATTCTTTCCTTTATTGTCCAAATTCATCACTCTGACAAGAGTCAAATAACTTTCTTTATCACTGTCTTTCCAATCTCAAGCAATATATGCATCTGGAAAAGTCAGTCATTCTCACCGACCTATATTCTCTAAAAAAAATCTTTCGCAATGAGGTTGACATTCCCAATACAGATTTTGTAACTACTGTGTAGTCTCTGTGACTTTTCTCTGTGAATACCAAAAAATGTTCATTTATAAGCAATCTTTAAGATTAACAAACAAGAGTTGGATTAAATAAGTTACATAAATCTTTATGGGAAAGCAGTGGATTCTGAGAGCTTGACCCGAAAGTGAAAGTAATTTAACTATGTGCATGCATTTCCTTCTACATGGCTGTATTTTTATATATGGCTACACATAGACATTCTCTTTTAAATATATTCTCAGAAATGACCAAGGTCTTCTATTTAAACAATTCAGTACATCCATGACCATTCAGGAAATGATAGCCATTTGAGTATTATTTCTTTAAAAAGATTTTTAACTAAATGACCCTTAAGGACCCTTGATAAACTGCAAAATAAATCAATGAGAAAATACGGGTAAAACTAATTGAAATTGTATAGGCACTAAAATACAAGACAGCTTATTCTATGAAGAAACTATGACTAGATTTTGTTTTGAGTTTTTTTTTTTTTTTTCTCTGAGACAACTGTCCAGAACTCTTGTGAAACAATACAAGTACTCCGTATTCAAAGTGAAGAAAAAGGCTCAAGGAAGCTATAACCATGTAGGCCAGATTCAAGGTAACATCTACAACTAACTTTGAAGCATTGTAAAACTGATTGATAGTAAAAGAAGAGCAAGATAACTGGAGTTGGTATGATTCATTCACTAGCTTAATTCCTTTTGTGAAAATTATTCCTTTCCATTATCACGCTTTATTTTAATTGTAAATAAAAACCATTTAAAATTCAATAAGTATTTATTGTGTTTACCACTTATCAGGCACTATTCTTTGCACTGGTGATACTTTGGTGAAACAAACAGATAAAAGATCTCAGCCCTTGTGAAATTCTGTATTTTCACAAAAGGAGGCAAACAATAAAATACAATGAAGAACCTAGGGGTAGGACAGGAATAAAGACTCAGACGTAGAGACTGGACTTGAGGACATGGGGAGGGGGAAAGGTAAGCTGGGATGAAGTGAAAGAGTGGCATGGACTTATATATACTACCAAATGTAAAATAGACAGCTAGTGGGAAGCAGCTGCATAGCACAGGGAGATCAACTCAGTGCTTTGTGTCCACCTAGAGGGGTGGGATAGGGAGTGTGGGAGGGAGATGCAAGAGGGAGGAGATATGGGGATATATGTAAATGTATAGCTGATTCACTATGTTATAAAGCAGAAACGAACACACCATTGTAAAGCAATTATACTCCAATAAAGATGTTAAAAAAAATACAATGAGTATGGTAAGTGAGATTAGAGTGCCAATGGCTTGGTCATGCACTGAATCCATTTTTAAACAGAAAGGTACAGGTAGGCTACTACTGCATTGCTAAATTCACTTATGAGTTCTAGTAGAAAATTTTTTTTGGATTTGTTAGGATTTTCTACATAAACAATGCTGTTATATATGAATGAAGACAATTTTACTTCTTCCTCCTTAATATTCATAACTATTTCATTTTCATGCTTATTGTACTGGCTAGAGCCTCCATTATGATGCTGATTAGACATGATGATAGTGGATATCCTTGTTTTGTTCCTGTAAGGGATAAAGATTCAATATTTCACCATTAAGTTGTTGACTCTATGTTTTCTGAAGAAGTTACCTTCTATATTTGGAAAACAATCTTGTTATGCATCTATAATGTTAAATTTTAATGTTAAACTAACCTTGCATTCCTAGGGTAAATCTACTTGGTCATTATGTTTTATATTTTTATGTGTTTCTGGGTTCCATTTGCTAATTCACTGTTTAACATTTTTATATCCATGTACAAGAGGGATGCTGGTCTTTGATTTTCTTATCTTGTAATATTTTTGCCATATTTTAGTGTCATGTTTGTGTTGGATTCATAAAAACAGGTTGAAAAATACTTCCTTATTTTGTATTTTTGTAAGAGATTTTGTGAGATTGGCACTATTTCTTAGATGTTTGATAGAATTCACCAATGAAATCATATGGCTTTGTAATATTTTTTATCGAGAGTTTTTATAACGAGTTCAATTTTTAAAAGATACAGGAACATATATATTTTTACTGCTTTTTATTTCTCTTCCCCTCTAGGGTTTAGCCTTTAGCTAAATTTCCAACGTCCTCAGTTGCACTGTCTGAGAGAAAAGAGAAGGGAAAAGAAAGAAGAGAGAAATAGAAATCATTTTTTTGGTTAGGAGCACAATCTGTGGTAACCTTGACCTTGAATCTCTACTGCCCACCAGCAACTGGAAATAATTTCTTGGAGAACTAGTTCTAAAATCCAAGGACATGTGTTTAATCAGTCTAGCATGGCTCTACAAGTGGCATTCTAGACTTTCTTTATTCAAGACATAAAGAAGATTAGCTAATATGTTTGCCCTCTGTATAGAAGCGGCACAAGGGAGCTACCAGAGATAAGACAGACTCTCACAGATATTTTAATGTTTGTGTAGGACTTGTCTTTAAAAGAACTCATCATATTTAAAATAATGAACCAAAGAAAACAAGCAACCTAAACGGAGATTTAGGTCACAATAGCTGAGGAACTTCTTTGAAAATAATCAAACAAGGCTGATCCACATCATGTGCTTTGTGCCTGACTCTTGGGTCTTACTCAGAGCTGGCAGTGCAATTTTTCTCTTCCAAGCTTGACCCACTTGTACATGGTGCTGATAATTATTTCAGTCTAAATTCCGTATTTTAGAAAGCCTCCCAAATTTTGCATAGTGCTGCATAAGACAATCATTAAAAGAGATACAAGTTTAAGCAATCATTAAAAGAGATACAAGTTTAAGTGTAAACTTTTTATGGGAAATCAAATAACTTATATGATAAAATATCTGTGTTTGAAGTTTGTACTTAAGATGGTCTGGGGCATCCATCAGTTGAAGTGTATGGTCCTTTATTTTCTCAGATTAGCTACTAAGCCAGGAAAAAGTTATGTACCATGTTGATTTTTCCTGTAAAACTAGCAAAAATTATTTCTTATAGAGGGTCATTTATTTTTAAATGGGGCATAACAGTTGTTGCAAAAGGCAAAAGTTGACTTTGAAAAACTAAGTGAAAGGAAAAGAAAACTTCCAAAAGCACAGAACTTAAACTACAATTGGGAAACTAAGTTTTCCCAGTTAGTAATTAAAAAGTTATCTACACAGCCCTATATAGTATTTTAAAATCAATATGCCCCCTAATTCAACAGATTAATAAGAATATTGAAAAAGTCTTATTTTAAGTTATTCAAAATTATTTTGTCTGTAACTCAGTAATTATAAACATTACACAAGAATATAGAGCTGTAGCAATAAAATCCAGTGAGAAAAGACATGATATCCATTAGTGAGGTAGCAACATAGTGAGTCATGTAATGTATATTAAAACTGATCATTGGTTATTGGCCAAAAGTTCAACAGTTTCATTCATTTTAATTCTTTGCTATTAAGAAAAACTGTGCTAAATATTCTAAAATATTCCAAATTACCAAAGGGTCATTAACTCAAAAGTTATCCATATGATGATTACTAAGAAAAAACTTACTTAATGAATACAGAGACATTTTAATTAAATCCTTTGAAAAGTAGAAATGAGGGATATAAATAATTTAATAGTAGGTAGATGAACTAAGGTAAAGTCAGTGAAAGAGAAAAATGAAATTGGTTATTAAGAGTTGTGTCCTCAACTGACAGGAAGAGTCAGCAATAAAAGCTGATTAGTGTTCTTAAGATTAATAAAATATATTCCCTAGCAAAACTAAAAGGGAAATATGAATGCATGCTATATTGTTCATCATTCCATAAAGTTAATATTTTGGGAAAAAGTAACAATTATGTATAAGTGTTTTATATATATATGAACATATATATATACAGGATACATAAAATAAAAAATTGATTCTAATTTGAAAAAGTTAAGATATACACCAAGCAAAAATAAAAATCTCTACTAGCATACAAAAGTTCTTTGAAATATTTTATAGGATAATAATAACTAATAAATTATTATTTAAGTAATAGTTATAAAGTTTAATAATTTTAGAAGTGAAAGCCCTAAGACTTTCATGAAACCCATAATTCCTCTGACATACGTATTATTCCAGACAATAATAGATGAACATTTTCCTCAAATTAGTAAAATTATGAAATTAAATATAGGTAAAATTGTACAAATTTGCAAATAAAGAATTACCATTCTCATGGTTTTCATTTTATAAACATATCTTAATGTAAGAATAAGCTAAATAAAATCAGCAATAAATTAAATTTATAGTGAACCATGATCAAAGAAGTTTATTAAACTTTTGAAAAATAATTTTTATTAAGAAAGACAATGTAAGTAATGTAATTTATATATCTACACTTCATGAGAGAAATAATGATCTTTATAGAGCCTGAACAAACTTCTTGATTAAAAAACAAAACAAAAACAAATTAAATAAATTGTATTGAACCAGGGATGGAAAGATCTTAAACAAAATGAAGAATATCCTCAAAAGACCCAACTTTGTATTTAATAATGAATGAAAAGATATCTTCCCACTGAAACCAGTATCTAGAAAACATTAAAACCCGTATCATGATGACTATGGAGGAAATAATAAAAAGAGAGATTTTGTATACGATAGGGAAAAAATACAGTATTATCAATTCACAGATAATTGTTTACTTAGAAAACTCAAGAGGATCAACTGAAAACAAGCTTGAGATATGACAGAATTAAGTAAGATACATAATACAAAGAGGTGAAAGTAGCAAAAAGTAAAATGCTGAGAAAGAATATTTTATGTATGGATATTCATTATTTTATATAGCCATAATAATTTAAGGAACAGATCATCAGTGTAAGGATAGAACTATAGATAATTGCAATAAAAAAGAATATCCTCCCCAAATGCCTAATATATTAAAAGGTAGTAAATATTAAAGATATTACTTCAAATAAGTGAATAAGTCTAGACTATATTTTCAATCAATGGTTGAGAAAATGAATTAATTATTAGGTAAAATAAAGTGATATCTTATTCACACCATACAATGCATTTTCTGGGTTTACTAATTATTTTTTTAATGTAGACATATAAAAAATTAATCCACAAAATATGCAGAAGAAACATAGTTTTTACTCATTTACTATCAAAGTAGTTACAGACTTTCTGACATAAAAGGAAAGAAACTATAAATAAAATATTTTATAGATTTGAAGACACACAATTTAAAATATTGTGTCCAAAATACCAAAATCAATCAGATGGCAGTGAAAAGTGGGTATTTTTTTCACATGCTAATGGATAATGGCCTTAGAAAATAATGCTAAGGATATGTTTGCCAGTTTGCAAAATAAATTTAAAAAGAGCCAATTATTTGCTAAAAAAAGAAACATTAAAATATGTTGGCATTGTTCACCTATTAACTTGCAAAGGTAAAAAGCAATAAAAGCCAAAGTTTTCAAGGTATGTGAAACCAGTACTCTCATATTCCTTTTTATCAAAGACTATGATGGTCAAATTATACATTTATCTTATATAATCATCTCATAAAGCCTACCTCTAAAATAGTAATATCTTCATTTTAGGTGAAGGGAAGCAGTGTGGTAGAGTTTAAATGATCTACTCATGGTCATGCAGCCAGATGCAGAACAACATTAGGACCCATGCCTAACTCCAAAGTCCTTACTTTTCTATATGCTTTCCTCCGACCCACATATTTGTTCTCTTAATTAAAGCACAGGGAGGCAACAATAAAGTGGTAGGGGTTTCTGATTTGAACTGCTAACTGTAAACCCTTCTACTTCTTCTTTATTCTAAAATATTCTTTAGAACAATCAAAATAACAAATAAAATAAGGGAGCAAATTCATAACGTGGAAAAACCATGAAGAATGCCATAGCTGGTTAGAACCATGAGGAATTCTTGGAACCTATGACAGTTAATTAGATTTATTCAGAAGCCTATGGAACTGAGGAGGCTCCAACACGATAGAAATAAAATGGGAATTAAAATAAATACAATAAAGTAAAATAATGAGTACTCTCAGAAGAAAAACAGGATATCTTCAAGATTAAAGGTAGCAGGGCATGGTAGAGGAAAGAGTCATCAGTTAAAGAATTAAAGGGCTATGCATATAAAACAGATTTCTCCTATGTGCATCTAGATGTTAAAACATCAAGCACAGCCAGCTTTTCAAATGAAAGAGGAAATCCTGACCCTGATTACTTTCTGAGGATCTGCTGAGTAGAGAAATGTTAGGTCCAGAGTTAAATAGCAGCCAATACAAAAGACTGAGAGTTTCTTCACTCCCCACACCAGCTAATCTGACACCCTCAAGACTTTTCCTTTGGCCACATATTAGGCACTTGCCCCCCAACTTTGCAACCACTAGAATGGGGACCAGGATATCTATCACAGATGTAGCCCTCACTAAGACTGAACCAGGGAATTTCATGTGAGCTTGGGGAAATATCCTCAAACTACCAATATTGATCAATACAGACCTTTACATTTAAACATGGCACTACAACAAAGAATCACCAAGTTTTTGAGGAAATCAGCATCATGAAAAGGAGAGATAACCAATCACAGAAAAGAGAAAAATTAATATGTGGAATGAGTGTATATTAAGGAAATAAAAGATATATGTATGCAATTCAAATCCATTGAGATTATTGAAAGGTTGTCATACGGACAAAAGTAAAAGTTACTATTATACAAAAAATAATTAGAACATTGAAAATTAAAAACATAATAGGTGAGATTTTAAAAGTAAATAGACAAAAAGCAAAAAATCTGAACAACATAACTGTAGAAAAAGTGAATAAAGGAAATGGAGAAGAGGGAATAAAAAATAAATTTTCCTGAGCTGAAAAAACCCTCAAGCATGGATGTTAGTGGTGGTGCTGAAGGAGATCTACAGACCTAGTGCAGACATTTAAGAATTCCAAAGTTAAAATGCTTCATAGTAGCTTCCTATGAAGAAAGCAGGCAAACAAAAGGTGACTGTTGTCAAAGGGATTAGAATTAGACTAGCATCAGATTTTTGTTTTGTAACTCAGGATGTTTGAAAAAAATGGAGAAATATTTTAAAATTCCAAAAGAAAATTGTAAATGTAAAACTTTATAGACTGCAAAAATATTATTCACTTTTGGGAGGAAGAAAATAACGTATTCCAACTTGGAGGTTTTAATTGAGGTCAAGAATTACTGAACTCATAAAACACAAAAACGCAGTGTTGAGCAAAGAAGCCAGAAAAAATTAGAGTTGAAAATACATAATGGCTGAGATTGTGAGTGTAAACCTTACGACAATCAATAAAATTTACATCTATAAAAGTAGAAGCATATTGAAAATATAATAAAGACCAGAAATTAAAACTCCAGAAGAATTCAACAAAATATGGGATATTGGAAGGAAACGGAGAAAGTGACAGCTTGCAAAAAGTATTTTTATTTGGAAGGAAATGTTATAGTTGCTGATTAGTTCACCATGTTGATAGAGAAATATGTTTAAATATTAAACAAATGTTTAATATAAATGTTACATAAATAATGGTGGAGTCACCATATTAGCACTCGATTACCAACCTCAAGATTTTTTTAATATGAGAAAAAATAAGCTGTCTTTTAAAATTACTTATTCTTATATGCAGTGGAACCTAATTCTGACCAACATATTTTCTATCTGGGTGAAAAAAATAAGCTCATCATGGTTTTTTTTTAACATTTCAGATTTTACCTTCAAATTTCTATTTATTTTTTATGATTACCTTAAGATGTAATAGGAAAACCATAATTCAAAAAGAGCCATGTAGCAAAATGTTCATTGCAGCTCTATTTACAATAGCCCGGAGATGGAAACAACCTAAGTGTCCATCAACGGATGAATGGATAAAGAAGATGTGGCACATATATACAATGGAATATTACTCAGCCATAAAAAGAAACAAAATTGAGCTATTTGTAATGAGGTGGATAGACCTAGAGTCTGTCATACAGAGTGAAGTAAGTCAGAAAGAGAAAGACAAATACCGTATGCTAACACATATATACGGAATTTAAGAAAAAAATGTCATGAAGAACCTAGGGGTAAGACAGGAATAGAGACACAGACCTACTAGAGAATGGACTTGAGGATATGGGGAGGGGGAAGGGTAAGCTGTGAGAAAGCAAGAGAGCGGCATGGACATATATACACTACCAAATGTAAGGTAGATAGCTAGTGGGAAGCCGCCACATAGCACAGGGAGATCAGCTCAGTGCTTTGTGACCGCCTGGAGGGGTGGGATAGGGAGGGTGGGAGAGAGGGAGACGCAAGAGGGAAGAGATATGGGAACATATGTATATGTATAACTGATTCACTTTGTTATAAAGCAAAAACTAACACAACATTGTAAAGCAATAAAAAAAAGAATCATAAAAAAAAAGATGTAATAGGAGGTCATTTTCCCCCTCTCATTGTTTATTGTATTCCATTTTCCACTAGATACATATTTCTTGCTAAAATGCATCCTTTAGTAATATTTAAATATCCATTTTCTTTGTATTTCAAAAAAGACCTGTATTTTCTCCCTCACTATTAATGATAGTTTAGTTACCATTATTTCTATAAATGTATAAAATTTTAAGTTAAATTTTTTTATGACAGTAATTTGAAGACAATGTCTTCTTAAATTCAATGTAACAAATAGGAAAGTTAAGGTCAATATGATTTCTGTTATTTAAATAGTCTGTTACTTCTCATTAGGAAGCTTTCATAATTTTTCTCTTTTACTACAGGGTTCTAAAATTTTGCTATGATATGTATAAGAGTGGTTTTTGTTTATCTGGCTTGGGACTGGTTGTGCCCTTTCCAATTGAGGATTATGCCTTTTAAACAACACATTCTTTTTTTTTTTAATATATTTTTTATTTTTGGTAAGGACAATTTAAGTTCTACTCTCTTAACAAATTTCAATTTTATAATACAGTGTTATCAATTATAACTGATAACTGTAAACAATATATTTTTATAAGATTTATGTTGGAAGAGGGATAACCAATAGGCTTAATTCTTCTTGAACTGGAAGTGCATCACCTATACTTTCAATAAGTGGATATGTGTGCTCAAACTTCCATCTGAAAAATGCTATGGTTTGACTTTGTCCCCAGGTAACCTGAGCTGATGTGGCAAGTAGCCCAACTGTACAAACATAGAAATTCTGAATAATACAACAATTTTCAAAATAAATAACTTCCTTAAAATAAATTGAAATTCCAAGTGCTGGAAACAAAGAGCAAAATCAAAACCAGTTCAGGAAGTGAGCAGGTAATGCCAATGGCCCTCAGGTGTTTTGGACTTAGCTATAGACCCTAGATCCCTAGAAAGAAAAACACCAGAAAGGAATCCCTAAGATAAAACTTGCAGCTCCAAAGAGCTGGAGCACCTGTGAATAGGGACTGGAAATATTATTCCCTTTCTTGGGAATCAACACAAATTCTTATATCTTTGAGTCACAAAAATCATCTCTGAGGAATCAAGTAGAACCTATTAATATGTAGAAGGAATTGTAAGGTTAAAAAGTAAAATGTAAGTGAAGTCGGGGTCACTGACTCCTTCAGAGTCAAGGCAAACAAAGGAAGTGCACTTTTTATTTCTGGGCAACATACACTTGTATTAAAAGAAAAATAAATATGACCTCACAATAACAATATTAAAGTTTAAACAGGAAAAGCAATCAACAGCTAAAAGTTTCAGTAAATACAACAAACAAAAAATTAGTATCCCAGGAATGGAATATCAGAATGTTCTGAAAAAAAATATCTAAAAATTCAAAGTGATCTTGATGGCTAATGATCCAAAGCATCAGTTTTTTATACTGTTTAGTGTTCAATAATTATAGATTTTCTCCTGTGACAAAATTAAATTTTGTTTTGATCTATAAAAATAAAATTTTCACAATTATTATTTCTTAGAATAGTAAAAAATAATATTAAAATAGTGTTAAAATGGCCATACTACCCAAAGAAATCTACAGATTTAATGCAATTCCTATCATATCACTGACATTTTTCACAGAACTAGAACAAATAATCCTGAAATTTATATAGAACCACAGAAGACAAAGAATTTTCAAAGCAATCCTGAGGAAAAAGAAAAAAGCTGGAAGCATAATGCTCCCAGACTGCAGACCATACCACAAAGCTACAGCAATAAAAACAGCATGGTATTGGCACAAAAACAGACATATAGATCAATGGAACAGAATAGAGAGCCCAGAAATAAACCCATGCATCTATGATCAATTAATCTTCAACAAAGGAGGCAAGAATATACAATGGGGAAAAGAGAGGATCTTCAGCAAGTGGTATGGGCAAAGCTGGAGAGCCTCATGTAAATCAATGAAATTAGAACACTCCCTCATACCATATACAAAAATAAACTGAAAATGGTTTAAAGACCTAAATATAAAACATGACACGGTAAAACTCCTAAAAGAGAACATAGGCAGAGCACTCTTTAACATAAATTGTAGCAACATTTTCTTGGATCAGTCTCCTAAGTCAAAAGAAATAAAAGCAAAAATAAACAAATGGGACATAACTAAACTTAAAAGCTTTTGCACAGCAAAGGAAACCATAAACAAAACAAAAAGACAACCTACAGAATGAGAAAAAATATGTGCGAATGATGTGACCAACTGGGGCTTAATTTCCAAAATATATTGTACAGCTAATACAACTCAATATTGAAAAAGCAAACAATGCAATCAAAAACTGGGCAGAAGACCTAAATAGGTATTTCTCCAAAGAAGACATACAGATGGCCAATAGGCACACAAAAAGATGCTTAACATCGCTAATTATTAAAGAAATGCAGAACTGCAATGAGGTATCACTTCATACTGGTAAGAACGGCCATCATCAAAGAGTCTAAAGATAATAAATGCTGGAGACGGTGTGGAGAAAAGGGAACCCTCCTAAACTCTTGGTAGGAATGTAAATTGGCACAGCCACTATGCAGAACAGTAAGGAGGTTCCTTAAAAAAATAAAATTGTGTTACCATATGATGCAGCAACCCCACTCCTGGGCATATATCTGGGAAAGACAAAAACACTAATTCAGAAAGATACATGCACCCCAATGTTCATAGCAGCACTATTTACAATGGCCAAGACATGGAAGCAACCTAAGTATCCATCAACAGATGAATGAGTAAAGAAGATGTGGTGTACACACACACACACACACACACACACACACACACACACACACACGCAATGGATTATTACTCAGTCATATACAAGAATGAAATATTGCCATTTGTAGCAACATGGATGGCCCTAGAGAATATTATACTAAGTGAAGTAAGTCGGACAGAGAAAGACAAATACATATCACTCATATGTGGAATCTAGAAAATAATACAAATGAATTTATTTACAAAACAGACCCATAGGCACAGAAAACAAACTTATGGTTACCAAATGGGAAGGGGGGCAGGAGGGATAAATTAGGAGTGTGGGATTAACAGATACATACTACTATATATAAAATAGATAAGCAACAAGGATTTATAATAACCTATAATAGAAAATAATCTGAAAAATTATATATATATATATATATATCACTCTGCCCTACACCTGGAACTAATTCAACATTGTAAATCAACTATGCTTCAATAAAAAATTAAAATTAAAAATATATTTAAAAATCAATGTGGTTGAAGGTGTGGTTCAATCATTTGTAACAAATATTCTTAGGCTAAGTAAAATAGAAAATTACAAAAGATTATCTTCATGCTTTTTGTTCCAAGGAAGTGAAAACAATTTTTTTCCTGAAAAGCTTAACATAGTATTCCCACCATCCCCTTTACTAATATATACAAGTAGCTAGATTAAATTATGTGACCATGAATAGTAAATAAAAAATTGCTCTTGAGTCTGAGAACTGGTCACATTTTATGAAACTCCATCAGGATTTTTACAAAGCAAGGATTTTTCTCAAAGATTTAATCACTTTCTGTTTTTCTATTTGGTATGTCATATTTTTGTATATATATGTATAAGTATAAAATACTTAATGATAAAGCAAATTGACATATGAGCAGAGTGGCTTGTATAACATTAGAAGGTATTTAATAAGTGGGAAGTCAATCAGGTAATATATTCAAATCAAATTTTATTTTCTGCCAACAAATTAGTTAAAATATAGATTTCTAAACAAGGTATTTCTATATTTTTCATAAAATAAATAAGGCAAGGATGAATTTGGTTGATTGAAACAGCTAGAATATTCAAATCAGAATTGGTCATATTTGGAGGGTAGCGGGTTGAGCACCTCCTTTTTCCTAAAATCAAGATATACAGAGAGGCTTACGGGAAGACGGTGGAAGACTAAGACGCGGAGATCACCTTCCTCCCCACAGATACACCAGAAATACATCTATACATGGAACAACTCCTACAGAACACATACTGAACGCTGGCAGAAGACCTCAGACCTCCCAAAAGGCGAGAAACCCCCCACGTACCTGGGTAGGGCAGAAGGAAAAAGAAAAAACAGAGACAAAAGAATAGGGACGGGACCCGCTGGGAGGGGGCTGTGAAGGAGGAAAGGATTCCACACACTAGGAAGCCCCTTCGCGGGCAGAGACTGCGGGCAGTGGAGGGGGAAGCTTCGGAGCCGCAGAGAAGAGCACAGCAACAGGGGTGTGGAGGGCAAAGTGGAGAGATTCCCGCACAGAGGATCGGTGCCGACCAGCACTCACCAGTCCGAGAGGCTTGCCTGCTCACCCGCCGGGGCGGGCGGAGCCTAGAGTTGAGGCTCAGGCTTCGGTCGGAGCGCTGGGAAAGGACTGGGGTTGGCGGCATGAACACAGCCTGCAGGGGGTTAGTGCGCCACAGCTAGCTGGGAGGGAGTCCAGGGAAAAGTCTGGACCTGCTGAAGAGGCAAGAGACGTTTTCTTCCCTCTTTGTTTCCTGGTGCGCGAGGAGAAGGGATTAAGAGCGCTGCTTAAAGGAGCTCCAGAGACAGGCACGAGCCTCGGCTAAAAGCGCGGACACAAGAGACGGGCATGAGACGCTAAGGCTGCTGCTGCCGCCACCAAGAAGCCTGTGTGCAAGCACAGGTCACTATCCATACCCCCCTTCCGGGGAGCCTGTGCAGCCCGCCACTGCCAGAGTCCCGGGATCCAGAGACAACTCCCCCGGGAGAACGCACGGCACGCCTCAGGGTGGTGCAACGTCATGCTGGCCTCTGCCGCCGCAGGCCCGCCCCTGCCTGAGTGAGTCAGAGCCCCCGAATCAGCGGCTCCTTTAACCCTGTCCTGTCTGAGCGAAGAACAGACGCCCTCCGGCGACGTACACGCAGAGGCGGGGCCAAATCCAAAGCTGAGACCCTGGTAGCTGTGAGGACAAAGAAGACAAAGGGAAATCTCTCCCAGCAGCCTCAGAAGCAGCGGGTTAAACTCCACAATCAACTTGATGTACCCTGCATCTGTGGAATACATGAATAGACAACGAATCATCCCATATTAAGGAAGTGGACTTTGAGAGCAAGATTTATGATTTTTTCCCCTTTTCCTCTTTTTGTGAGTGGGTATGTGTATGCTTCTGTGAGAGATTTTGTCTGTATAGCTTTGCTTCCACCATTTGTCCTAGGGTTCTGTCTGTCCGTTTTGTTTTGTTTTCTTTTTTAAATTTTTTCTTAATAATTATTTTTTATTTTAATAAGTTTATTTTATTTTATCTTCTTTCTTTTTTTCCTTCCTTCCCTCCTTCCTTCCTTCCTCCCTCCCGCCCTCGCTCCCTTTCTTTCTTTCTCTTTCTTTCTTTCTCTTTCTTTCTTTCTTTTTTCTTTCTTTCTACTTCTACTAATACTTTATTTCTAATTTTTCTCCCTTTTATTCTGAGCCATGTGGATGAAAGGCTTGTGGCGCTGCAGCCAGGAGTCAGTGCTATGCCTCTGAGGTGGGAGAGCCAACTTTAGGACACTGGTCCACAAGAGACCTCCCAGCCCCACGTAATATCAAACAGCGAAAATCTCGCAGAGATCTCCATCTCAACACCAGCACCCAGCTTCACTCAACGACCAGCAAGCTACAGTGCTGGACATCCTATGCCAAACAACTAGCAAGACAGGAATACAACCCCACCCATTAGCAGAGAGGCTGCCTAAAATCATAACAAGTCCACAGACACCCCAAAACACACCAACAGACGTGGACCTGCCCACCAGAAAGAAAAGATCCAGCCTCATCCACCAGAACACAGGCACTAGTCCCCTCCACCAGGAAGCCAACACAACCCACTGAAGCAACTTTAGCCACTGGGGACAGACACCAAAAACAATGGGAACTACGAACCTGCAGCCTGCAAAAAGGAGACCCCAAACACCGTAAGATAAGCAAAATGAGAAGACAGAAAAACACACAGCAGATGAAGGAGCAAGATAAAAACCCACCAGACCTAACAAATAAAGAGGAAATAGGCAGTCTACCTGAAAAAGAATTCAGAATAATGATAGTAAAGATGATCCAAAATCTTGGAAATAGAATAGAGAAAATGCAAGAAACATTTAACAAGGAACTAGAAGAACTAAAGATGAAACAAACAACGATGAACAACACAATAAATGAAATTAAAAATACTCTAGATGGGATCAATAGCAGAATAACTGAGGCAGAAGAACGAATAAGTGACCTGGAAGATAAAAAGTGGAAATAACTACTGCAGAGCAGAATAAAGAAAAAAGAATGAAAAGAACTGAGGACAGTCTCAGAGACCTCTGGGACAACATTAAATGCACCAACATTCAAATTATAGGGGTTCCAGAAGAAGAAGAGAAAAAGAAAGGGACTGAGAAAATATTTGAAGAGATTATAGTTGAAAACTTCCCTAATACGGGGAAGGAAATTCTTAATCAAGTCCAGGAAGCACAGAGTCCCATACAGGATAAATCCAAGGAGAAGTACGCAAAGACACATATTAATCAAACTGTCAAAAATTAAATACAAAGAAAACATATTAAAAGCAGCAAGGGAAAAACAACAAATAACACACAAGGGAATCCCCATAAGGTTAACAGCTGATCTTTCAGCAGAAACTCTGCAAGCCAGAAGGCACTGGCAGGACACATTTAAAGTGATGAAGGAGAAAAACCTGCAACCAAGATTACTCTACCCAGCAAGGATCTCCTTCAGATTTGATGGAGAAATTTAAACCTTTACAGACAAACAAAAGCTGAGAGGGTTCAGCACCACCAAACCAGCTTTACAACAACTGCTAAAGGAACTTCTCTAGGCAAGAAACACAAGAGAAGGAAAAGACCTACAATAATGAACCCAAAACAATTAAGAAAATGGGAATAGGAACATACATATCGATAATTGCCTTAAATGTAAATGGACTAAAAGCTCCCACCAAAAGACACAGATTGGCTCAATGGATACAAAAACAAGACCAATATATTTGCTGTCTACAAGAGACGAACTTCAGACCTAGAGCCACATACAGACTGAAAATAAGGGGATGGAAAAAGACACTTCATGCAAAGAGAAACCAAAAGAAAGATGGAGTAGCAATTCTCATATCAGAAAAAATAGATTTAAAATAAAGACGATTAGAAGAGACAAAGAAGGACACTACATAATGATCAAGGGATCAATCCAAGAAGAAGATATAACAATTGTAAATATTTATACAACCAACATAGGAGCACCTCAATACATAAGGCAAATACTAACAGCCATAAAAGGGGAAATTGACAGTAACACAATCATAGTAGGGGACTTTAAAACCCCAATTTCACCAATGGACAGATCATCCAAAATGAAAATAAATAAGAAAACACAAGCTTTAAATGATACTTTAAACTAGATGGACTTAATTGATATTTATAGGACATTCCA
Organism: Lagenorhynchus albirostris; assembly: GCF_949774975.1. Classification (NCBI taxonomy): domain Eukaryota; kingdom Metazoa; phylum Chordata; class Mammalia; order Artiodactyla; family Delphinidae; genus Lagenorhynchus; species Lagenorhynchus albirostris. Next base: position 71,676,984 of record NC_083101.1, on the reverse strand, counting down.
TCCAAAAACAACAGAATACATATTTTTCTCAAGTGCTCATGGAACATTTCCAGGATAGATCATATCTTGGGTCACAAATCAAGCCTTGGTAAATTTAACAAAATTGAAATTGTATCAAGTATCTTTTCCTACCACAACGCTATGAGACCAGATATCAATTACAGGAAAAGATCTGTACCAAAAAAAACACATGGAGGCTAAACAATACAGTACTTAATAACGAAGTGATCACTGAAGAAATCAAAGAGGAAATCAGAAAAACCTAGAAAAAAATGACAATGGAGACAGGACAACCCAAAATCTATGGGATTCAGCAAAAGCAGTTCTAAGAGGGAAGTTTATAGCAATACAATCCTACCTTAGGAAACAGGAAACATCTCGAATATACAACCTAACCTTGCACCTAAAGCAATTAGAGAAAGAAGAACAAAAATCCCCAAAGTTAGCAGAAGGAAAGAAATCAAAAAATCAGATCAGAAATAAATGAAAAAGAAATGAAGGAAACGATAGCAAATATCAATAAAACTAAAAGCTGGTTCTTTGAGAAGATAAACAAAATTGATAAACCATTAGTCAGACTCATCAAGAAAAAAGGAAGAAGACTCAAATCAATAGAATTAGAAATGAAAAAGGAGAAGTAACAACTGACACTGCAGAAATACAAAAGATCATGAAAGATTACTACAAGCAACTCTATGCCAATAAAATGGTCAACCTGGAAGAAATGGACAAATTCTTAGAAATGCACAACCTGCCAAGACTGAATCAGGAAGAAATAGAAAATATGAACAGACCAATCACAAGCACTGCAATTGAAACTGGATTAAAAATCTTCCAACAAACAAAAGCCCAGGACCAGATGGGTTCACAGGCGAATTCTATCAAACATTTAGAGAAGAGCTAACACCTATCCTTCTCAAACTCTTCCAAAATATAGCAGAGGGAGGAACACTCCCAAACTCATTCTACGAGGCCACCATCACCCTGATACCAAAACCAGACACGATGTCACAAAGAAAGAAAACTACAGGCCAATATCACTGACGAACATAGATGCAAAAATCCTCAAGAAAATACTAGCAAACAGAATCGAACAGCACATTAAACAGATCATATACCATGATCAAGTGGGGTGTATTCCAGGAATGCAAGGATTCTTCAATATACGCAAATCAATCAATGTGATACATCATATTAACAAATTGAAGGAGAAAAACCATATGATCATCTCAATAGATGCAGAGAAAGCTTCTGACAAAATTCAACACCCATTTATGATAAAAACCCTGCAGAACGTAGGCATAGAGGGAACTTTCCTCAACATAATAAAGGCCATATATGACAAACCCACAGCGAACATCGTCCTCAATGGTGAAAAACTGAAAGCACTTTCACTAAGATCAGGAACAAGACAAGGTTGCCCACTCTCACCACTCTTATTCAACATAGTTTTGGAAGTTTTAGCCACAGCAATCAGAGAAGAAAAGGAAATAAAAGGAATCCAAATCGGAAAAGAAGAAGTAAAGCTGTCACTGTTTGCAGATGACATGATACTATACATAGAGAATCCTAAAGATGCTACCAGAAAACTGCTAGAGCTAATCAATGAATTTGGTAAAGTAGCAGGATACAAAATTAATGCACAGAAATTTCTGGCATTGCTATACACTAATGATGAAAAATCTGAAAGTGAAATCAAGAAAACACTCCCATTTACCATTGCAACAAAAAGAATAAAATATCTAAGAATAAACCTACCTAAGGAGATAAAAGACCTGTATGCAGAAAATTATAAGACACTGATGAAAGAAATTAAAGATGATACAAATAGATGGAGAGATATACCATGTTCTTGGATTGGAAGAATCAACATTGTGAAAATGACTCTACTACCCAAAGCAATCTACAGATTCAATGCAATCCCTACCAAACTACCACTGGCATTTTTCACAGAACTAGAACAAAAAAATTCACAATTTGTATGGAAACACAAAAGACCCTGAATAGCCAAAGCAATCTTGAGAATGCAAAACAGAGCTGGAGGAATCAGGCTCCCTGACTTCAGACTATACTACAAAGCTACAGAGAGTATGGTACTGACACAAAAACAGAAAGATAGATCAATGGAACAGGATCGAAAGCCCAGAGATAAACCCATGCACATATGGTCACCTTATCTTTGATAAAGGAGGCAGGAATGTACAGTGGAGAAAGGACAGCCTCTTCAATAAGTGGTGCTGGGAAAACTGAACAGGTACATGTAGAAGTATGAGATTAGATCACTCCCTAACACCATACACAAAAATAAGCTCAAAATGGATTAAAGACCTAAATGTAAGGCCAGAAACTATCAAACTCTTAGATGAAAACATAGGCAGAACACTCTATGACGTAAATCACAGCAAGATCCTTTTTGACCCACCTCCTAGAGAAATGGAAATAAAAACAAAAATAAACAAATGGGACCTAATGAAACTTCAAGGCTTTTGCACAGCAACGGAAACCATAAACAAGACCAAAAGACAACCCTCAGAATGGGAGAGAACATTTGCAAATGAAGCAACTGACAAAGGATTAATCTCCAAAATTTATAAGCAGTTCATGCAGCTCAATAACAAAAAAGCAAATAACCGAATCCAAAAATGGGCAGAAGACCTAAATAGACATTTCTCCAAAGAAGATATACAGATTGCCAACAAACACACGGAAGAATGCTCAACATCACTAATCATTAGAGAAATGCAAAGCAAAACTACAATGAGATATCATCTCACAACAGTCAGAATGGCCATCATCAAAAAAATCTAGAAACAATAAATGCTGGAGAGGGGTGGAGAAAAGGGAACCCTTTTGTACTGTTGGTGGGAATGTAAATTGATACAGCCATTGTGGAGAAGAGTATGGAGGTTCCTTAAAAAACTACAAATAGAACTACCATATGACCCAGCAATCCCACTACTGGGCGTATACCCTGAGAAAACCATAATTCAAAAAGAGTCATGTACCAAAATGTTCATTGCAGCTCTATTTACAATAGCCCAGAGATGGAAACAACCTAAGTGTCCATCATTGGATGAATGGATAAAGAAGGTGTGTCACGTATATACAGTGGAATATTACTCAGCCATAAAAAGAAACGAATTGAGCTATTCATAATGAGGTGGATAGACCTAGAGTCTGTCATACAGAGTGAAGTGGGAAAGAGAAAGACAAATACCATATGCTAAAACATATATATGGAATTTAAGAAAAAAAAATGTCATGAAGAACCTAGGGGTAAGACATGAATAAAGACACAGACCTACTAGAGAATGGACTTGAGGATATGGGGTGGAGGAAGGGTAAGCTGTGAGAAAGCGAGAGAGAGGCATGGACATGTGTACACTACCAAACGTAAGGTAGATAGCTAGTGGGAATCAGCCACATAGCACAAGGAGATTAGCTCGGTGCTTTGTGACCGCCTGGAGGGGTGGGATAGGGAGGGTGGGAGGAAGGGAGACGCAAGAGGGAAGAGATATGGGAACATATGTATATGTATATGTATAACTGATGCACTTTGTTATAAAGCAGAAACTAACACACCATTGTGAAGCAATTATACTCCAATAAAGATGTAAAAAAAAAAAAAAAGAAATGCTCAGCAGGATCTAAAAATAATTGTAAAAAAATATATATACAATAAAAGCATGTTTAATTATGATCCAGAACACACACCAACAAACGCACGTACATGAATTGGAAACTGTCATAACACTTTACTTATCCTTATATATATGATACCCTAAAAAATCTTTCTTCTATTTGATTTCATTTTATTATAAATTCTTACATGCTGATTTTAACCACCTGATTGATTTTATGATCTACTAATAGACCTTAAGAATCTGTTTTAAAAACCACTAATCTGAAGTAAGCTATTCATTTTACAGATAGAAGAGTAAAATCTTTGACAAATAAACTCACTGCTTTGAGAACTCATGCCAGAATTCAGTAAAATCCAGTTTTTATTGTTATTTCCTTTATCTTTGTCATAATGTATTATTCTGCTCTGTTTGAAAGCATAACCGTAATATATGTAAGTTAATTTGATCATTATGTGGAAAAATTTCATAATACATTTCTGAAATATAAGGGGCTGACCTCTTGCAGATTAATAGTGTAAAACTGCATTTTGTGGAAAAGTTAAGTCTTTTGCATTTTGAACTATAGCCAGTCATTTCAGAACAGAGTTGAAGTCACTGAAGGTTACATTCCAGGAAGTCTACAACATCAGAGGTCAAACCATTTGCTCTTTGCAGTTTAAGATCGTATGTCTTAAAGGATTAATCTCCAAAATATACAGGCAACCTATGCAGCTCAATATCAAAAAAACAACCCAGTCCAAAAAATGGGCAGAAGACCTAAATAGATATTTCTCCAAAGATATACACATTGCCAAGAAACACATGAAAGGATGCTCAACATCACTAATCATTAGAGAAATGCAAATCAAAACTACAGTGAGGTATCACCTCACACCAGTCAGAACGGCCATCATCAAAAAATCTACAAACAATAAATGCTGGAGAGGGTGCGAAGAAAGGGGAATCCTCTTGCACTGTTGGTGGTAATGTAAATTGATACATCCACTAAGGAGAACAGTATGGAAGTTCCTCAGAAAACTAAAAATAGAACTACCATATGACCCAGAAATCCCACTACTGGGCATATACCCTGAGAAAACCATAATTCAAAGAGTCATGTACAGTCATTGCAGCTCTATTTGCAATACCCAGAACATGGAAGTAACCTAAGTGTCCATTGACAGATGAATGGATAAAGAAGATGTGGCACATATATACAATGGAATATTACTCAGCCATAAAAAGAAACTAAATTGAGTTATTTGTAGCGAGGTGGATGGACCTAGAGAAGGTCATGCAGAGTGAAGTAAGTCAGAAAGAAAATGCATCCAATATGCCTCAGGGCATGGACAGTCCCCATTACTACTCCTGTTTCATAATGGTTTTTATACTTGATAATAACAAAGAACGATGACAAAAGAATTCATAAGAAATAGATAAAATTAGCAATGGGGATATTACTGAAGATAAAATATTGAGCCTGTCAAATAATGAGTATAATAAAATGACAAAATAAAACTTCAGTACACGTAAGAATATCACGTTACAGATACAGTAGGAAATCTAAATTGAGAAAGAAAATAAAAAAATGACAGAAATTAACCTATAAATAGGTTGATATCACCTAAGACAAAGAACAATATAAAAAGAAATGAACAAAAAGAAAAAATGGAATGGGAAAAATTGTTAAAAAGTTATATAACCAAACCTGCCAGGTGAGCAAATTAAAAGAAAATGAAGGACAGGAGGACAATACAGAAGCATAGGAAGACCCTACGTGTTTACAAAGTTAAGGACCAATAGCAGTTATGTAATTGCCTTCCAAACCTGATGACTCATGACAAGTTTTCTCTAAGGAGAATCTAACAAAGGAAATTCAACTCATTTAATTCATTTAACTTTTTCCTTTCCTTTTTTAAGAATAAACTATTTCAAAGAGAAATAAAAGTTTGTTTTCTTCATAAATGTAATGCATTCCAAATGTAAAAATGTTAAACAACAGTAAGCAAATTTTTTTCTGATATACCAAAAATTACTATCATCCATATTTGCTTCAGATCAGTATTTTAAAATGATGTAAAACATTAGAGCTAAGGCTAGAGGTCTGCCTAAAAGATCTCATTTGCCTGGCTCAAACTCTAGAAATAACCAATATTTTACAGTGGTCATATTTCATTACAACATTTGCTTTCAATTTTACTATAGTGACAAAGACATTAATAACATGTAATATTGGAATTTGTTGTGATAGCTTTTTGAAAACGTATATAAATGTTAACTATATGCTATTCATTATTTTGTAACTTGAACATTGTTTTAAAATGTATCCATTGTTTACTTATTTATCTAGGACATTCACTTTAACTAGAATCTTCTATCTTGCTATCTGAACATGTTATTTTATTTACCAATTTCCCTAATTAAATCATTTACATTATGTATATAAGATACATACATATATACATATATATTCGTACATATATAAATATACCAAAAAATGCAATTAACCTTTCCTTTTTTGCATTTTCTCTTTCTCATTAACAAGAAATTCTTTTGATGAACAAATACATACGGAATTGCAGGTTCATAAAGAACTTGCATCTTCCTTTTACTAGATATCACCAAATATTTATATAAAATTCTCACCAATTTACACACTCCTACTAAAAGTTCCCAGAAATGAATGCTCCCAGTGCCTCACATCTTCATTGATACTTAATATTACCTGTGTTTTATATTTATGCCAATCTGCTAGATCTGACAATGTAAATTATTTTCTTAACTTGAAATTTGCTAATTATTAGCAAGGTTGAGCGTCTTTTCATGTTTATGATCATTTAGAGTTCCTTCTCTGTGAATTCAGTGTTCAAACGTTTTACCCATTTTAAAAATTGGGTTGCTTGCTTCTTCTTACTGATTTGAACACATTTCTTATATAGTCTAAATAATACTCTGTTGTTAATGAAAGGCATTATACTTATATATCTTCTGCTAGTATGTGGCCAGTCTTTTACATTTTTGTAAATATATATACATTTTGATATACATGATCTTATAATTAAATATTTATAGTATATTTAAAATGTTATTGTTATAAAATAATTCTATCATATTTTTATAATAGTTTTAAAGTTTCAGTTTTAATATTTATATCTTATTTCATATGGGATTGATTTTTATGTAGATGCAGACAAGAAATGTAATTTTACTGTGCTATTTTAATTTTTCTTCTGTCTTTAGGTTTGTTCATTTTTCTTTTCTTCCTAACTTATTGATTTGAATATTTAGATCACTTTCCCCAGTATTTATTATTTTCTGATAAATGATAAGAAGAAAAAGAATTATTTCTGTCTTACTTCAGCTACTGTATTTTGGAGTTTCTTTTTACAGCAGTATATTATGAATGCTAGATAACAGCATTACTATTATTGGTAAACTTCCTTGTGTGTTCTAGCCTGATCACTTCCAATGTTTCTCAGTTGAGAGATGAACGCTCAAGATAGCATATCTTGACATTTTTCTTTATTATTTCCACGCTTTTAAACTGTAAACTATACTTTTGTGTGTGTGTGAGCAACTGACAAATCTATGAAATCAAGTGAAAGATGTTAAATTCTTTATCATTTTATTATATTTATAAGGGAAACTTCATTATCCCTTTGGTACTTTGAAAGGACAGAGTGTGTTGTCTATTTGACCCATGGCTGTCTCTCATTAGTCTGTGCCTGTGATTTCAGCCAGCCTATAATTACTGATGGAAATGACTGAACTATCATCATCTGAAGTCTAGGAGAAAAGTCAATTCTAATTGTAATTTGGTCATAAGTAAGGACTGTATTTATGTCACCATTATTAAATATATGTACTTTTATTAGGACAGTGAAATTCACTTTTCCCTCACTTAGTTGTGGAGCAGCCCAAAATGCTAGGTACCTTGAATTTCCTAACTGACAATCTCTGATGTCAATTCAGTTAGACTGCCATTCTAGGTATTAAGCTGGTGCAATCATAAGGCTTACTTTGCTTCTTTCTCTTTCCTTAAGGATCACAATGCTGCATTGTTTAATTGCCAAATCCTGGAAATAATTTTTTTTGGATATTTTAGTTGTTTCATATGTTTTAGTTGTTTAGTTGCTTCATGTGTTCTGTTTAAGATATGTCCTGTTTAAGAATCTTTTATTAAACAATAGTCATGAAGATCATCTCTTATGTTTTCTTTCAGGTGCTTCATTGTTTCATACTTTTCATTTGTATCTACAATTCACTGTGAATAAATTTTTGTGTATTGTGTGAGGTAATTTTTTTCCAAATAAATATCCAACTAATCTAGCATCATTTATTGAAAAGATCATGTTTATCCACTGAATTGCATTAACACCTTTGCCATAACCAGATGACTGAATATATGATCCTAGGAGCATTGGTCCATTTGTCTATCCTTGCACCAGAGACTATTTTAAATATGTTAAGTATTTAATCTGATAATGTGAGTCCTCAAACTTTATTCTTCTTTCAAAAATTGTATTATCTATCCAAGATTTCTTAATTTACAAATTCATGTTAGAATCAGCTTGTCAATTTATACACACATACCTGCAATGAATCTATAGGTAAATTTGCAGAGATTGACATTTTTACAATATTGATTCTATCAATACATAAACCTGGTCTACTTGTCTATTTATTTCTTCTAATTTAGCTTACAGTATGTTTTTTAATTACTTGCTCCATCCCTTGCATTTTTACAAACTGGTAGCTTTATCTAAAAGCTTATCTTCAATTTAAATTTCACTACCTTAATTTTAAGAACTTTTTATATTTCTTCTAAAAAATTGCGGAAGTAACATACATTTGCTCTGATCTATTGAGTATGAGGAAAATAAAAGGTTTTGCAGGAAACTCAGTCTTGTTGCAGAAAAACAACATTTATCCATTTATCATAATGTACAAATCTTTGGTGTCCTTTCATACAAATTTAGACTACTATATAGTCAATCTCTGTTGTGCTTTTTTATATGAATAGCATCATGTTAATCACATTACTATTGAATTTGCTTTTGTTGCTGAAAAATAAAACATGAGCATTTCTGCAGTCAAAAGATTAGAGCTATGGCATTTTTTCTTGTATATGTGCAAAATTCTAATTCATAAGAAAGTTGTACAATCACTTCTCAGCATTTTGGCTAAGATCAACTGAAACATTTTCCTGCTTATGAACGTTATGCTTGTTTACAATTCAAACATAATGTGCATATCAGGATGATTCTTTCTACGTCACTATTTTGTGGTTGCTGTGACATCAAAGGCCTACAATTCCATACTGTTTTCAGAGTTGATTTTCATAGTTTCTGTCTATATATAACTACATATTTCTTTGATTTCAGTAAATGGAATCCTGAAACACCACTAAAGTTCAACTATTTTATTTCACTGCTTGGTTGCATTTTGTATTTCTTTGTTTCTCTGAAGACATTTTAATATATTTCCATTTGGCTCTGAGACAGCTTAATGCCTCCATCCAGACTCTTACATCATTATTTTCTCTAATTTGAATAAACAAGAGTCTTTGCTCCACTGCACATGTCACTAAGGTTGTAGCTAAGTTTTTCATCAATCTCTTTATAATCTGATTGAATTCTGTATTTTCTCCATGTTCTTCCTTCTTGTAAAATATGTATATATTCCAGCTGAATATGTTTTGTGAATTTAAGGTCACAAAAATAGTTTTACTTGGAGCCTACTCAAATGAAACATTTGCTACTTCACTCCTTGCAATGAGGAAGAAGTCTAGCCTCAATGGTTTGTCTTAATTACTCTGAAATCAACAAATCTAGAAAACATTTATTGTTCTCAAGATTTAAAATTCTTACTCATGAACAATTTAAAAAATAACAGAAGTAAAAAAATATTTTAATATTTGTGAACTAGAATATTTAGCTTTTGAATGAGAAAAGGCATTTGCAAAGATGTAATGAAGTGTTTATTTAATAAAACATATTGATATAACTCATCTAATTTTGTAATAAAATAAAAATTCATGCTATAAGTTTGGCTTTATATAATAGTAAACTTTAGATGTTTCTTTTTGCTACATAAGTAGGCATGATCATTATAATAACTATTGTTTTCATACCTCCAAATAGTTTATTATATCTATTTATACTAGGCATACAATGGGTATTGAGCTATGTAAATCTGTTTATAATGCAGATGAATCAAACAGAAAGTTCATGAAAATAATGAACTATAATATTCTCTTTAACTACATTTTAAAAAAGCTTTTGGATTTCAAGTCATGTTATATGTGTCTCACTTAGATTCCATTCTTTCAGTGGTATATGGAAGATAAAAATTTAGGGTATGGGAACATAAAGCTCTCTTAAAGTAAAAACTAGGGAATTAAACCTTGTATTCATAATTCTTAGCTGAAAAACAGTATGCACCACCTCTTTGACTTCTATAATGATGGTAGATCTAAAATTGAGAATTTCTCAAGATTCTCCGGAAAGTGATGGTGTCACAGAGACAGCTTTCCAAAAAACTTTGGAAACTACTAGATATGTACCAAAATGACAGTGACATTCTTCCTTGTCTCTTTCTCTTCCTTTTTGTGATTATATTTTTCTCACTCTGTTGGTTTAAGGTTTGTATTGAAAACTCCTTTTGGGGAGCAGGAATCAGGGGCAATTGATATAGATCTTTTTGGTACCTGTCATTTAATAAACTGGGATCATGTAAAGATGCAGATTCTGATTCAGTATATCTGGGGTCATACCTGAGATTCTGTGTTTTAACAAGTTCTAGGGTGTACAGATACTACTGGTCCATGATTACTTTGCAGAGCAAGAATCTAGAAAGAGCATTGCATTTGGTATTGTAAGTGTTAGTAGCAAAAACAGTGAAAGTTAGAGTTAGTACAGCTTGAAGTTCCTATATTAAATTTTACTCTCCTATGCTAATACTATTCAGGCAAAATATAGCAAATATAAAAAGGAAACTAAAAAGCTAGACATGAAAGTATTCCTTTAACTAACTAGAATTATATCATGATTCCACATAACAAGAGTTACTCTTATACCAGAGAATCTTGCCCTTGACATGTTCTTCCTAATTATTGTATTAATCAAGAGTGACTAACTTCTTGCCAGAAAATATTGCTTCTTTATGAAGCCCTCTTAAGGTAATTATCTTGCAATGCAGTAAACTCTTTCAATAGGTGATAGAATATTAATAATCAAAAAGGAAATAGCTCCAAAATTTAATTACATTTCAGAATTCTCTGACTGCTGATTCTGTTTAGGTTTGCAAAACAGATGCAAAATATCATTAAACAAATTGTACAAGAACCAAAAAAAAAAAAATCAGAGAATGAATTCAATACAAAGTCATGAAGTTAATTATAGTATTATGTGGCTAAGCATTACATCTTATGGAGCTATAGATATCTCTGATCTGTTTGGTGATGTCCTAGAAAGTTAGCCATTCAACATATGCCATAATTGAGTCCACAAGAACAGCTAAAGAATGAAATAAGGAAAATAGTAGGCAAATTCATAAATTTTCTATTTATATTTCCAACCACAGACACATTCTTTATTTAACTAACAGATTGTGTATGTATAGGCCATTAGTGATCATTAATCTATGAAACAGTTCTTGAATTTCACAAGTAGGTTTGAATTTCACGAGTTGCATTTCACATCAAGGAGTCAAGATTATTCACCACTTTTATATGCTAACACCTGTGATCAAGGCATGAAGGTTGATAAACTAGCATTTAGCTCTTTGTATAACCACTTAAGCAGAAGGATAAGTCACGAATTTGCCAATTGCTCTCCCCTACTGAGAATATTAGCTGATATTCATAACATATGCACATGAAAGCTTGAAAATTTTTGTATACTCCCTCATCCCAAAACTTAGAGTATTAAAATGCTGGTGCCCATAATCAAATCCAAAAGAAGAAACTGGACTCAGTATTTAGGATAGCATCATTTCTTCACGGCTCTTTATTATGTATGGTAGAGTAGAGGCTCTGAGGAAACCAGGCATTGAAGTTTGGCAAGTTAACTGTATACTTTTCTGAATTAAAGGAGACAACACTCATTTGTTTTTTTGTAAAATTTTAAAATAGGTGAAATATGCATAAACATTGCAGGTATGGTGTCTGTTCCTTCATTTCATGGAAAATGTGGATTTGTTTGTTTTTACCAAAATTGGTATCCTTATATCTCCATTGCTCGTTTCATATTTTATATAAGACTCTAAGTAGAACAACATCACTGCTTTTATTAAGACAAGATGGTGGAGTAGGAGGACCTTGGGCTCACCTCCTCTCACGGGCACACCAAAATCACAACTAACTCTGAGCAACCATTGATAAAAAAGACTGGAATCTACCAAAAAAAAATATTCTACATCCAAACACATAAAGAAGAAACCAGGAGATGGTAGGAGGAGCACACTCCTGATATCATTAAATCCCATAACACCAGGGTGGGTGACCCACAAACTGGAGAATAATTATGTTGCAGAAGTTCTCCCACAGGAGTGAGAGCTCTAAGCCCCATGCCAGGCCTCCCAGCCTAGGGGTCCAGCATGAGGAAGAGGAGCCCCTAGAGCATTAGGTTTTCAAGGCCACTAGGGCTTAACTACAGGAGTTCCACAGGACTGGGGGAAACAGAGGCTCCAATCTTGGAGGGTGCACACAAGGTCCTGTGCACACCAGGTCCCAGGACAAAAGCAGTGACTCCTTTGGGGCCTGGGCCAGACCTACCTGCTGGTTTTGGTGGGTCCTCTGGGGAGGCAGTGGGCATCTGTGGCTCTCTGGGGTCATAAAATATGGTGGTGGACATTGCAGGGACATACATGAACTCTGGCTGGGGGCAGACATTTTAGGTCCTTGGCACTGAGACCTGGTTCCACCCAACAGCTTGTAAGCTCCAGTGCTGGGATGCCTCAGACCAAACAACTGACAGGGTGGGAACACAGGTGCACCCATCAGCATGCAGGCTACTTAAAAACATCTTGAGCCCAAAGTCACCTCTAGACACACCCCTTGACACAGCCCTGCCCATCAGAGGGTCAAGGCCCAGCCCCACCCACCAGTGGGCAGGCACCAGCCCCTCCCTCCAGGAAGCCTGCACAAACCTCTAGACCAGCTTCACCAGTCAGGGGGCAGACACCAGAAGCAAGGAGAGTAAGATCCTGCAGCCTGCAGAACTGAGTCCAAAAACACAGGTCAGAACCTACCCTGGGAGCAGGTAGTCCCTGGTCTTGGGGTTATGAGAGGGGAGTGTACTGCTGGGGCACATAGGATATCCCACACAGAGGGTCACTTCTCCAAGGCTGAGAAACATAACTAATCTACTACATGCATAAAAATACAAATAGCAACCTAGACAAAATGAGACAGCAAAGGAATGTGTTCCAGACTAAGGAATAAGATAAAACCCTGAAAGAACAATTAAGTGAAGTGGAGATAAAGAACAACCAAACAAAGTTGAAGAATACAATAACTGAAATTAAAAATACACTAGAAGGAGTTAATAGCAGAACAAATGAGGCAGAAGAACGAATCAGTGAGCTGGAAGACAGAGTGGTGTAAATCACCGCTGCAGAAAAAAAAAACAATGAAAAGAAATGAGGACAGTTTAAGATACCTCTGGGACAATGTCAAATGCATCAACATTCACATTATGGGGGCCCCAGAAGGAGAAAGGAGAGAGAAAGTGCCTAAGAAAATATTTAAGACATAATAGCTGAAAAATTCTCTAACATGGGAAAGCACAGAGAGTCCCATATAAGATAAATCCCAGGAGGAACATGCCAAGACACACAGTAATCAAACTGACAAAAATTAAAGACAAAGAGAAAATATTAAAAGGAATGATGGAAAAGCAACAAATAATGAACAAGGGAATCCCCACAGACTAGCAGCTGATTTCTCAGCAGAAATTCTAAAGGCCAGAAGGGAGTGGCATGATATATTTAAAGTGATGAAAGGGAAAAACCTACCAAGAACACTCTACCCAGCAAGGCTCTCATTCAAATTTGATGGAGAAATCAAAAGCTTTACAGACAAGCAAAAGCTAAAAAAAAATCACACCACCAAAGCAGCTTTACAACGAATGCTAAAGGAACTTTCTAAGAGGAAAAGGAAAGTCCACAACTAGAAACAAGAAAATTATGAAATAGGAAAGCTCACTGGTACAGGCAAATATATAGTGAAGGTAGGATATCATCCACATAAAATTATGATATCAAAACCAGTAATTGTAAGAGGAGAGAACAAGTGCAGTATATTTGAAATGCATTTGATATTAAGAGATCAGTAACTTTAAACAATCATGTATTTATATAGACTGCTATATCAAAAACTCACCGTAACCACAAATGAAAAATCTATAATAGACATATGCACAAAAATGAAAACAGAATCCAAACATGACACTAAAGATAGTCATCAAATCACAAGAGAAGAGAACAAAAGAGGAAAGGAAGAAAAAAGACCTACAAAAACAAATCCAAAACAACTAACAAAATGGCAATAATAACATGCATATTGATAGTTATGTTAAATGTAAATGGATTGAGTGCTCCAACCAAAAGACATAGACTGGCTAAATGGATATAAAAACAAGACCCATATATATATTGTCTACAAGAGACCCACTTTAGATCTAGAGACAGATATAAACTGAAAGTGAGGGGATGGAAAAGCTATTCCATGAAAATGGAAATCAAAAGAAATCCAAGTAGCAATACTCATATCAAACAAAATAGACTTTAGAATAAAGACTGTTACAAGAGACAAAGAAGGACACTACATAATGATCAAAGGATTAATCCATAAAGAAGATGTAACAATTGTAAATATATATGTCCCAAAACAGGAGCACCTCAATATATAAGGCAAATGTTAACGGGCATAAAAGGAGAAATTGACAGTAACACAATAATAGTGGGGAAATTTAACACCCCACTTACATCAGTGGACAGATCATCCAAATAGAAAATCAATAAAAAAACACAGGCCTTAAATGACACATTATGGACTTAATTGATATTTATAGAACATTCCATCCCAAATCAGCAGTATACACTTTTTTTCCAAGTGCATACAGGACATTCTCAGGATAGATCACATGCTGGGCCACAATGCAAGTCTCAGAAAACTGAAATTATATCACATATCTTTTCACTATGAGATTAGAAATCAACTAAAAGAAAAAAACTGGAAAAAACACAAACACATGGAGGCTAAACAATATACTACTAAACAATCAATGGATCACTGAAGAAATCAAAGAAGAAATAAAAAAAAAATCTAGAGGCAAATAAAAATGAAAACACAATGATCCAAAACATATGGGACGCAGCAAAAGCATTTCTAAGAGGGAAGACTATAGCCATACAAGCTTACCTTAGGAAACAAGAAAAATCTCAAATAAACAACCTAAGCTTATTCAGCTAGAGAAAGAAGAACAAACAAAATCCAAAGTTGGGAGAAGAAAATAAATCATAAAGATCAGAGCAGAAATAAATGAAATAGAGACTAATAAAACAATAGAAAAGCTCAATGAAACTAAAAGTTGGTTCTTTGCAAAGTTAAACAAAATTGATAAACATTTAGCCAGACTCATCAAGAAAAAAGGGAGAGGGCCAAAATCAATACATTTAGAAAGGAAAAAGGAGAAGTCACAACCAACATCACAGAAATACAAAGGACCATAAGACACTACTAGAAGCAACTATATATATGCCAATAAAATGGATGACCTAGAAGAAATGGACACATTCTTAAAATGTTACAATCTCCCATAACTGAACCAGGAAGAAAGAGAGAATACGAACAGATCAGTTACAAGTACTGAAATTGAATTTGTGATTAAAAAACTTCCAACAAACAAAAGTCCAGGACAATATGGCTTCACAGGTGAATTCTACCAAACATCTAGAGAAGAGTTAACACCTATACTTCTGAAACTATTCCATAAAATTGTAGAGGAAGAAATACTTCGTAACTCATTCTATGGGCCCATCACCACCCTGATACCAAAACCAGACAAAGATACCACAAAAAAGAAAATTACAGGCCAATATGACTGATGAACCTAGATGCAAAAATCGTCAACAAGGGCTTCCCTGGTGGCGCAGTGGTTGAGAGTCCGCCTGCTGATGCTGGGGACACGGGTTTGTGCCCCAGTCCGGGAAGATCCCACATGCCGCGGAGCAGCTGGGCCCATGAGCCATGGCCGCTGAGCCTGCGCATCCGGAGCCTGTGCTCCACAAGGGGAGAGGCCACAACAGTGAGAGGCCCGCGTACAGCAAAAAAAAAAAAAAAAAAAAAAAAAAATTGTCAACAAAACACTAGCAAACTGAATTCAACAATACATTAAAAGGATCATAAACCACGATCAAGTGGGATTTATCCCAGGGATGCAAGGATTCTTCAATATCTGCAAATAGTGTGATATACCACATTAACAAATTGAATGATACAAACCATATGATCATCTCAATAGATGCAGAAAAAGCTTTTGATAAAATTTAATATCCATTTCTGATAAAAAGTCTCCAGAAACTGGGCATAGAGGGAACATACCTCAACATAATAAATGCCATATATGACAAACCCACAGCTAACATCATACAAGACATCATACAAGACAATGATGCCTACTCTCACCACTTTTATTCAACCTAGTTTTGGAAGCCCTAGCCACAGCAATCAGAGAAGAAAAAGAAATAAAAGGAATCCAAATTGAAAAGAGGAAGTAAAACTGTCACTGTTTGCAGATGACATGACAGTATACACAGAAAATCTTAAAGACACTACTAGAAAACTACTAGAGCTCATCAATGATTTCAGTAAAGTTGCAGGATACAAAGTTAATATATAGAAACCTGTTGCATTTCTATACACTAATAAAGATCAGAAAGAGAAATTAAGGAAACAATTCTATTTTACCATCACATCAAAAAGAATAAAATACCTAGGGACAAACCTACCTAAGGAGGCAAAAACCTGTACTCTGAAAACTGTAAGATGGTGATGAAAAAAATCAAAGATGACACAAACAAAAAGATATACTGTGTTCTTAGAATGGACAAATCAATATTGTCAAAATGACTAACTACCCAAGGCAATCTACAGATTCAATGAGATCCCTATAAAATTACTAATGGCATTTTTCACAGAAATAGAAAAAAAATTTTTTAATTTGTATGGAAATACAAAAGACCCCAAATAGCAATCCTGAGCAATCTTGAGAAAGAAAAGTGAAGCTGAAGGAATCAGGCTCCCTGACTTTAGACCATACTAGAAAGCTACAGTCATTGAAACAGTATGGTACTGGCACAAGCACAGAAATGTAGATCAGTGGAACAGGATAGAAAGCCCAGAAATAAACCCATGTGCCTATGGTCAATTAATCTATGACAAAGGAGTCAAGAATATACAATGGAGGAAAGACAGTCTCTTCAATAACTGCTGCTGGGGAAACTGGACAGCTACATGTAAAAGAATAAAATTAGAACATTCTCTAAACCCATGCACAAAAATAAACTCTAAATGGATTAAAGGCCTAAATGTAAGACTGGACACTATAAAACTCCTAGAGGACAACATAGGCAGGAGACTCTTTTACATAAATAGCAGCAATATCTTTTTGGATCTGTCACTTAGAGTAATAGAAATAACAAAAATAAACAAATGGGACCTAATTAAACTTAAAATCTCTTGCACAGCAAAGGAAACCACAAGCAAAACAAAAAGACAACCTATAGGATAGGAGAAAATATTTGCAAATGATGCAACTGACAAGGGATTAACCTCCAAAATATACAAACAGCTCATGTAGCTCAATATCAAAAAAAACAAAAAACCCAATCAAAAAGTGGGCAGAAGACCTAAATGTCTTCAAAAGAAGACACACAGATGGCCAACAGGCACCTGAAAAGATGCTCCAAATTGCTAATTATTAGAGAAATGCAATTCAAAACTACAATGAGGTATATCACCTCATACCAGTCAGAATGGCTATCATTCAAAAGTCTACAAATAATAAGTGTTGGAGAGGATTTGGAGAAAAAGGAACCCTCCTACACTGTGGGTGGGAATGTAAATTGGTGCAGCCACTATGGAGAACAGTATGGAGGTTTCTTAAAAAAATTAAAAACAGAGCTACCATATGATCCAGCAATCCCACTCCTGGACATATATCCAGAGAAAACCATAATTCAAAAAGATACATGCACCCCAATATTCGCTGCAGCACTATTTACAATAGCCAGGACATGGAAACAACCTAAATGTCCAGCAACAGATGAATGGATACGGAAGATGTGGTATATATACACAGTAGAGTATTACTCAGCCATAGACAGAATGAAATAATGCCATTTGCAGCAACATGGATGGACTTAGAGATTATCATCTAAGTGAAGTAAGCCAGACAGAAAAAGGCAAGTATCATATAACGTCATTCATATGTGAAATCTAAAAAATGATACAAATGAACTTATTTACAAAACAGAAACATATTCACAGACTTAAAAAACAAACTTACAGTTATCAAAAGGGAAAGAAGGGTGGGAGAGAGGAATAAATTAGGAGTTTGGGATTAACATATGCACACCACTATATATAAAATAGATAACCAGGGCTTCCCTGGTGGCGCAGTGGTTGAGAGCCTGCCTGCCGATGCAGGGGACACGGCTTCGTGCCCTGGTCTGGGAAGATCCCACATGCCGCAGAGCGGCTGGGCCCGTAAGCCATGGCCGTTGAGCCTGCGCGTCCGGAGCCTGTGCTCCGCAACGGGAGAGGCCACAACAGTGAGAGGCCCACATACCACAAAAAAAAGAAAAAAAAAAAAAAAAAGATAAGCAACAAGGGCCTACTGTATAGCACAGGGAACTACACTCAACATTTTGTAATAACCTATAAGGGAAAAGAATCTATCTATCTATCTATCATCTACATATATATATATATATATATACATACATGTAAAACTGAATCACTGTGCTGTATACTTGAAACTAACACGATATTGTAAATCAACTATACTTCAATAAAAATAAATAAAAACAACAACATAGGATACATCCTATTAATAAACGTGGGACTCTTCAATCATGGATGTAGAGTTATTTTGTGGAACAAATCAAGTAAAACCTATATTTGCTTGATTGCAAAATTTAAACTCTTTAATTCTATAAATCCCTAGTTATTTATAAACAGAATAATTAAATCAATTTATAAATGGTACATTTAAAATTATATATTGCTTATATTTTTACTTACATTTATTGCTTACATTATGTTATAATGCTTATATTACTGGGATGACTTGAATATATTTTATACAAATTTAACCAGTTATTTTGTTATACATTTCTCTGAATCGAATAGTTACGACTGGATATCCATATGCAAAAGAATTAAGTTGAACTCTTATCTTACAGCATATACAAAAATTAATTCAAACTGGATTAAAGACTGAAAATAAGACTGAAACTATAAATTCCTAGAAGACAACATAGAGGAAAAGCTTCATGTTAATGGATTTGGTAACTATTCTTGGATATGACACTAATAGAACAGGCAACAAAAGCAAAAACAGATAAATGGGACTACATCATACTTAATTTCTGTACAATAAGGGAAACAACCAATAGAGTGAAAGGTAGCCTACAAAATGGGAGAAAAGATTTGCAAACCATATCTCTGACAGGGTGTTAATATCAAGAATTTATAAAGAACTTCTACAACTCAACAACAAAAAACCAAATAATCCAATTTAAAAATGGGCAAAATACTTGAATAGACATTTCTCCAAAGAATATATACAAATGGCTGACAAGTATATGAAAAGATGCTCAACATCACTAATCACCTGGGAAATGCAAATCAAAACCACAAAGGGCTATCACCTCACACTCATTATGATGGCCACTATCAAAAAAGGCAAAATATCAAGTGTTGGCATGAATGTGGATAAACTGGAATGCTTGTGCACTACTGGTGAGAATGCAAATTGTCCAGCCATTATGGAAAACAATATGGAAGTTCCTCAAAGAATGAAAATTAGAATTATCATATGATCCAGCAATTCCATTTCTGGTTATATATTCATAAAAAAGGAAACAAGATCTTGAAGCAATATTTTTACACTCATGTTCATTGAAACATTTGCAATTAATACATTCACTGAGCAACAAACATGAGATGAACGGATAAAGAAAATGCAGGATATACATACAATTGAGTACTATTCATCCTTAAATGATGGATATACTGTGGTATGTTACAATTTGGATGAATCTTGAGGACATTATGCTAAGGAAAATAAACCAGTCACAAAAAGAGAAAGAGTGCATGATTCCATTTATGTGAATTATCTAAAGTAGTCAAATTCTTAGAAACAGAAAGTAGAATGGTAGTTGCTAGTGGCTAAGGGAACGTGAAAAAGGGGAGTTGTTCAATGGGTTTAGAGTTTCAGTTTTGAAAGATGAAAATGTTCTAGAGATCTATTGTAAAATAAGATGTATATGTTGTAATTTACTGTACTGTACGTTTAAAAATGGTAAACGATGGTAAATTTCATGCTACAACTTTTTTTATAATAAAAAAAGAAAATAGGAAAATTCTTTCACTGTAATCAGATGGATTTATTTGGGGAAACTGAAGGAAATAAACATAACCTCTAAAAAGTAGACTATTGTTTCCAACAGAGAAAAGAGAGTGAACCTTCTACTGATACACCTATATTCTTTTTTTTTTCTTTGTTTGTTTTTTGCGGTACGCGGGCCTCTCACTGTTGTGGCCTCTCCCGTTGCGGAGCACAGGCTCTGGACGCGCAGGCTCAGCGGCCATGGCTCACAGGCCCAGCCGCTCCGCGGCATGTGGGATCCTCCCGGACCGGGACACGAAGCCGTGTCCCCTGCATCGGCAGGCGGACTCTCAACCACTGCGCCACCAGGGAAGCCCCACCTATATTCTTTAATTAAGGAACTAATAATGGAAAATAACAAATGTTATATAAAACAATGAGCGAGGTAGGACTTCATAGAAATCCAAATGAAACATTATACAATTTAAAAATATTAAATATTGGACATATTATACATCTGTGCGTACTGAATAATCAAGGTGATATTGGAGTTTTATAACTCTGAAGATATTTGAATACAATATTTTTTGTGGTGTTCTAAATTCCTCTGTAAGCAAAGAGGTTCATGGCAGTTATTTAGAAAATACAAGCTTTTCCTCTTTGATGATTTTTCACTTAGTTTAGCTCAAAATGGATAAAGAAATTGAATTACTCATTTTCTCCTAAAATGCTGTGAGAATACAGAGAGACTTTAAATAAGTGATTTAAACAAAGGATATGGAAAAACTATTAGATTTAAATTTATAGCATACAATTATAGAATGGCATATGTGAATTTTAAGTAATAGGGTACACATTCATTAAAATTATTTGACTCCAGTAATATTCAATTAATGGGTATTTAATGCTCCATTTCATCAGAACTAGGAAGATAGGAAGAGATAGGAAATAAAGGATAATTTTTACTGTTTTAATTCTTGTTTCATTTGATTTCTGTTTTTTCTCGGTCAAAATTTTATTCTTTTAATCAGTAGAAATCTGAGTTTATAATGACTACCATTACAAATTAATATGTAAGGGTGTATACTTTTTCTTTGGAATAAAACCCAAAATTGCTTTGATATTAAAACATTTCAAAATTAATTTTTATGCATAGTGAAAGAGACGATTAAACACTATTATTTCCCCAAACTGCTAAATGCACTTAATTGGATATACTGTATAATAATAGTTGAATGTATCTATCTTTTGACATTAAGAAATCTTAATTTATGATAATTGTTTACCTTTTGCCTCTGCTTACATTTTCCTCTCTTACATGAAGGGAGAAGATTAAAGAAACTTATATTGTAGCTTAAGTCCTTATCTTTCTTTATAGAATTAAACATTTTATGACTTTTTTAAAAGATTTATGCCACAGGTAAATGTGTCTGGGTCTTGTTTTTTATTTTAATGAAGGAACTGGGGAAGTGGGTCTACTTGCCACCCATGAAGTCATATTCTTTCTATTGTAAACCTGCTTTCCTTACTTTCTGTGGTCTTGTCAGAAGGGATGGATATATAAAGAGGTCAGCCCCCTTCTTCACACTTTTTCATTTTCCTATCGCTCTGTCCCACTTCCTTCATTTAAGGGAACAGGAGTTCGTATTTTGGGTGATATTTCCCCCTTTCTGGTGGGAATGACAAGTAGTTGAAGAATTCTCAGTCCTAGAGGTTAAGATCTAGGGTGTTTGTAAGATAAACATGATAGTAATGGTTATGATTAAATATTTCAGGGCTATCTGGTCAAATTAATGGTAATTATAGATGCTGGACTACTACCAAGGCCAGAGAGAAAACTATACATTTAACTTCATTAATAATTACTAAAACTTCTTAAATTTATATAATGTATTCATTACAATAATAATTATGCACTCAACTATATGTATCACATAAACATTACATTTAAAAATTATCATAGTATATAAATTCTATAACCCTAATGTCAATTTTTAGATTTTTTCAGCTCCGGTGGAATGGTTGTTATTTATTATTAGTGGTAGTATTAGAAGCAATATTGCTGTTACCAGTATCACCTACTATTATTAGCACCCATCTCCACTCTGAGCTCTGGCTTTGTCATTATGAACATCCTTAAATAGGTTCATTTAAATACTAGATTAAAATGACTCTTGGACCATTTACCATGGTTCTTCTTTAGTGCTGGCATCTCACATTCCTTTTTTCACTTTTTTTCAGCATCTTCTGATATATCTGCAGGTAAATTCTTGACCATGTGACTGGTCTTTGTACCTGTCACTTTGCTTCTTGGTACATGCATCCTTTGGTTCTTGTTTGTTTCACAGACTTTTTGACCTGCTGCATTAACCTAGCCTTGTTTTTGATATATTCCTTGATTCTGACTTCCCTACCTGATTCTGATTCAGATTTTTTTTTTTTCAGAAATCAAATCTTCATTTCTTGGGGATTTCTCAATTCTTCGTTTCCCGGAAGCTTACCCTGCAGTCATCACTGATAAAACGAACTACACTGATTAAGTGCCTACTGTGTGCCCAGTAGTGAGATAAATGATATATACATACAAATAAAAAATTTACAGTATTCTGCTGCCACCCTCAGCATGCAAGACTCCCTGATTCTAATGAGCTACGTGTTTGGTAATAGATTTCATCGTTTCAATAGTTGCCAAGCGTCTTATGCTTCTACCTACCAACAAACCGTTTTTCTTTACTATATGCTAGCAATAATTGTCTTCAGTGTCAATCACTCTATCCTTAATCACTAACTACATGGTATTGTTATTACCATAATTATTGCTATTATTACTATTGTATGTCATTTCTGAATGCAGAGGGGAATTCTGAAGAAGGAATATTTTGAAAAGAATGGTACTGACACTTTCACTAAAAGGAAATGAATTATGCTAAATGTAAGTCAGAAATTTTGAGTCAAAAAAAGGAACAAATTGTTTGTGTGCCTTGTTAGAATTTTTCTTGCTGGTAATTATAGTATCATTCCTTTTCTGAGCTGCCTCAGAATTAATAAGATGAACCTGTTAGAACCCCGTGGCTATACAGTCCTCTCCCTGTTACTGGCCAGGTAAACTGAAGAGATCAGGGTATACAGCAGTCTGCACGAACCAGACCCTAGACCCTTAAATTTCCAGAGTCCACTCAGAGCTAAAATAGCTGAAAAGAACTCATTTCAGGTTGTAATATTTTGCCATTTGACAAGATGCACACTCTCTAGGAACATGATTTTCAATTAAGACCTTCGTACTAGATGATATGAAGATGACAGCAAGAGTGAGAGAGGGAGAGAGAGAAAGCATATTAACTTCTAGGTGTTTTTAGGAACATTTATGGCTCACCCAGTACTAATTATAATATGATTTCAAATGTGTTAAGTTAACATTTCATGAAGTCCTTTTCATATGCCAGCCTTAGCAGGTCTTATTTTTGCTTCCTGCATATTTTCAGGCACCGAGATAAGTAGTTCATATTGCTTCTTTTCCTTTTATAACTTTTTAAATATATGTGCACTCAAACATTATTTCTTAACTGGATCTGTATCGGTCCCTTTCCCTCTTTAAGCTCAGATATTTTAATTGTACCATTTCCAATATATTCATAATACAAATAGCATATGAAATGTGTCAGTCTTCACATTGAATTTATAAATAAGTCTGGTCACAGTCAAATAATTTCACACATTGCCCAGCATAAACGTCAATTTAAAATATGAAGCTCATAAATAAAATGAAAACTGTTACCCCGTGGATCTAAAAACAGTTATTATGTCAGAGTTAATCTTTACATCAGCTTATGGTCTTCCTACACACTGCTTTAAATGTGAGCCCCTAAATACCAAGGGTCCTTCCTGCATAATAAATCTTACTATGTTAACTCATGTGCAAATTTAAATTGGGAAAACATCATCATTTACCTGAATGGAATTTAACCTGTGGAAAAGAAGATAATTGTATTTTTGTAAAAGATGAAAAAACAACACGAGATGATGCATTTTCATTGAAAAATAAGCAAGGCTGTCTGTCATGGAGTCTTCTAGAGTGCTCCACAAAAATCATGGAAGCCGAACTACAGACTGCTGACTCTTTTCAAGGATTGGGAAGCAGATCTGGTAGGTCCCAGACTTTGAACCAAACCACTGACACCTGATACTCACTGTACAAAGTATGTAAAACACAATTGGAAAACAGAACTATACCAACAGATGTTCAATTTATAAAGGGATCTGCAGGGTAGGTACATATTTTCAAGGGAAAAGCACTATTCTACATTTTCCCAAGGAAAAGTAGAAATAAATATTCTTTATTGCCACCATGGAGTTTGCATTCCCTATGCAGGAACAAATGGGGTAATTTTTTTTTCTTTGTTTTTTTGCGGTATGTGGGCCTCTCACTGTTGTGGCCTCTCCCGTTGTGGAGCACAGGCTCCAGACACACAGGCTCAGCAGCCATGGCCGACGGGCCCAGCGGCTCTGCGGCATGTGGGATCCTCTCGGACCAGGGCATGAAACCGTGTCCCCTGCATCGGCAGGCGGACTCTCAGCCACTGCACCACCAGGGAAGCCCCAAATGGGGTAATTTTTAAATGTGCTGATGGGGAGTTGCCTATGTGGCAACCCTGAGTGGCCTCATATAATGAATGTCTATATAATTATTTTTACCAAAAAATCTTTTTTTTAGTCTCTTTTGTTTATTTCTATAATAAGAGCTACATTTTATAAATAATATCAACAGTGAATTTTTTACCTGGGGTTGCTCCAGTGATGTTTGCAGAACGTCTATATTTTGTAATTGTTTGGAAGTGCATGGATGTCTCTCTTAGCTTTTCAAATGATTATAGCTTGATTAGTTGTAACAATTTTTGTCATGCAAATTTCCAAAGCCATTTTGATTTTTAACAGCTATGAAAATGTTTTGTTGTCATTGTTGTTTTAGTGGTGGTTGTATTTCTTTTCTCCTATTTAGATACTTAAATAACTATTATTTTCATGAATTGTAGAATTTCACCAGATTTTCCGCTAAAGGTTATAAATTATTAATTTTGCCTAGAACATTATAATCCCCCTCCAAAATATCCCATCATGGCTCTTTTTCTAAATTCTGATTACTTCTGTGCCTCAATATCCTCATCTGAAAATGACATAGCACTTACTTCTTGGTTTTTGTGTGTGTGTGTGTGTGTGTGTGTGTGTGTGTGTGTGTGTGAGTTAATATACATAAAGAATTTAGAATGGTAAGTAATTTAACTGTTGTTTTAAAACTGTTTCTTCTGACTGCTCTTTTAGTTTACTCTAAATGCACAGTTAATATTAATGTTCTCTCAGTGTTTGTCATCTTGTCATTTATTGAGATTTCTATGCACCAGATACTTATGCAGTTTGCATAAATTTTTATCTGTATTTTCCCAATGGTCATATCAAATAGGTATAATTTCCATTTACTGAGAAGGAAATTTTAAGTCATGGAGACATTAAATAAGTTGCCTGATGATAAATGGTTAGTAAGTGTAAGAGCTACAACTCAAACCAGGTTTGAGCTGATCTCAGAGCCTGGGTTCTAGATTCTAAGTGCGTATTTTACCATCACTTTGTCCTTCTTTAGTCAGTGTGTGTGTGTGTGTGTGTGTGTGTGTGTGTGTGCGCGTGTGTGTGTGTATTATCTGTTTCATTGACCTAGACTTTTTCAGGATTGGTTTTACTATAACAGTGTTTCTACTGATGATCACACTTATTCCATAGGTGAAAAAAACTCTGTTTTTATCTGTTTGTATTTCATGGAACCAAGGATTTTCCCTTTCCTGGAGAATAGATGGTGACTATTTTCTAAAATCTTGCTTTCCACAATTATTACTAAAAAGATGTCACTCATTTTTCTACTGTCTTTGCATTTTCACATGGTTGAAATTGTTCATGATTGGTGCTAGATTTTGTTTCTTCTGCTCACTCAAGCTTCCTTGGAAAATAGGCTCTGAGGGACATGGCTCTACAATCCTGCTTATGATTTATATTTCATGACAGTACAAGCTCTCAGTGCTAAGGCTGGGTGAAAGGGTTAGGGCTACTGGAGGTATTTTTGAAAGTACAATTTAAATTTAATTCTATTGTTGGTGGGAAAGGTTGGAGACAGGAGGAGAGTCACAATGAATTCACCTCTACATAATGACCTAAAGGTCAAATCCAGTCAACCAGGCAAGGATCATCAACAGCATTTTGCCTGGATTTGGGATTGAGGAGTATGACAAGTGATCCAGAGCATTTAGTGTCTTGGATTTCAGACACTTGATTTTCAAGAAGATTTTCTTCTAAGATTTCAGATGAGAGCTGAGTGGTCTTCTAGAATCACTGTGTTCGAATGCATATGGACTGTGTGAATAATACTTGATTGATTCTATTGTATACCATCAATTCTAAAAATGGTAGGGATTCTTAAAGCAATAATTCTCCAATTCTTGACCTTAAAGCCCTGGCCTTAGAATCATCTGAGGAGATACTTCTACTGAATCAGAATTTCTTGGGTTGAGCTAAAAAATCTTTTGAAGTTACCCCAAATAATTAATTTATTTATTACCCCAAATAATTCTATGGCACACCGAAGTCTGAGAAAGAAAAATATTGTTAAAGAACATGCAGTATACTCAATTATTTTCTCTCTAGAGATATTATAAAAAATTTTTTTTCAAATGTTTAAGGGTTTTACAAAAAAATGATTACAGAAATTCTTACTCTTACATTTTCCAGGAAATCTCAACAGGAAAATTTTTTAGTAAAATGTTGTGAAGTACGAGAAAATAGTGTTCAATACCTAAAAAGGAATCTCCTCACTTGCCAACAATAATCACTTGTAGAAATAAACCAAATTCTCTGACCTCTCTCAAAGGAATTAATTTCTCTTAATGTTTTCTTCAGTCAGCCAGGTAGAAAAGAGAAAAATCAGAATTAAAAGAGTTATTAATCTTTTTTCCATATTCATTTATCATTCAAACAGTAAAAAGCAATTAAGATTTTCAGTCTAAAAACAATTGACCTATTAGAATCTTAAGAGCACTTCAAGTAGGTGCCTTTTTTATGTGGAAATGAAATTACATTGTGTCTTAAAACATCTTTGTTTTAAGATACCCTTCTCTGATAAATTATATGAATTCTATAAAACTCTATTATAGATTGTTTTCCACATTTTGTAAGGTAGGTATGTATTTCTGTAGCTATTGTGTTAACTAATAATTTATTAGAAACCAAAAGGCTTTTTTAAACACTCTTGATATTAGTAAATATAGATGTAGATGTATACACATACATATATATACATATATGTTACACATTATATAATAATATGAGAATAATTTATAATATTAACAGAATGATATAGGACAATGAAAGCAAAATTAAATATATTTTGTTTCTGAATTTAGGTTTTAATTAAAGGACAGAAATTTGACCTATTTGGTAATGATTCAACGCTTTATATAGTTTTTTATATGATTTTTAACACAAATTTTAAACGTGGCTGTTCAGTAAAAGACAGTGTACAGTTTTAGGATGAGCACTATGTTAGAAGTCAGAAAACATGAGTCCTTGTCTCACTCCATCACCCGGGCAAATAACTTTAGGCAAGTCACTTTAAATGTTCAAATTTAATGTTAACCAAAATTAAAGAACTTTTAATTAATGACATCTAAGGCTCATGCCAGTTTAAAGCTGAAGAGCCTTTCATTCTAATTCTGATTTCCAGTTTTGAGAGACAGGGTGACAGTTTTAGCATAGTGAAGAAATACACGTTTTATGAGAACAAAGAATTGCTCAACATATAAGGAAAATAATAACAGATATCATACCCTATTAAGAGCATTCATTTAAATCTTTTAAAGCATTTTTGATGGTTCTTTTTACTACCATATGTTTATATATTTGTCTAATGCCTTAAACTAA
Source organism: Lagenorhynchus albirostris (assembly GCF_949774975.1). NCBI lineage: Eukaryota > Metazoa > Chordata > Mammalia > Artiodactyla > Delphinidae > Lagenorhynchus > Lagenorhynchus albirostris. Next base: position 71,648,786 of record NC_083101.1, on the reverse strand, counting down.
CAAACTAAATAAAGCAAAAATGTTCTTGCTATGTTAGGTCTAGGTCATGGTGAACATTTATTTTTACATAATACAGAGTGCTTCAATTGTTTTTTTTATAACATCTTTCCCCAAAAGTGTGCTATTAAAAATTCAAATATTCACAAAGTAAGAGAAGTGTAAAATAAATATTTGTATACCTACTACCTAGATTCTATAATTAATTTTCACAATATTTATTGTATTCCATAGCTTTCCATTTATTCATCTCTCTAGGCATCTGTCTGTCATTATTTGTCTTGTAGTTTTGATGGCTATGTCAAAGTAATATGCAGTCATCCATACACTGGTGGGGTTCAGGGCATGCTACCTCCAGTACAGCACCTTGGCATACTGAATATCTTAAGTTAAAGGAGTTTAAGAAAATGGCAGAAGCAGGGGAAGGTCACTTTGACCTTCCCCTTCATCTCCCTTCTTCTCTGAAAGCAGGAGATTAACTGTCCCACATGAGATGCACCCTCCCTGTATTAGGAGTAAAGAGATACCCTTATCATCAGAGACAGGGAATTTAGGGCTGCAAAGGTTCTATAAACAAACCTTGTTACTTTTCCACTATATCCTACCCATGGCCCAAACCTCTTTGTCTTGACAATTCTTTACATATTTTTTGTTTCTTTGTCTAAAAGGTACAAAGCTCTTGTTACTTCTTGGGGGTCTTCATTCTCCTGTGAATGTTCCCATGTACATGTAAAAATTCACTAAACTTGTATGCTCTTCTCTTGTTAATCTGTCTTATGTCAGTTTAATTCTTAGGCCCGGCCAGAGTCCCAAAGAGGGTAGAAGAGAATTTTTCCTCCCCATATCACCATCACTTTACCCTTAAACACTTCAGTATCCAGAGAATTAACTAGATTTCAATATTTGTTTACTGATCATTTTTTTTCTTTTGAGATGGGGGAAAAATATATGTGTGTGTATTTTTGTGTGTATTTATTTCCCTGATTGTATTTTAAAGTGCTTATTCAATATAACTCTTAACGTGTTCGCTTGTAAACAAAACAGCTAATAATTATCATGGTTTTTTTGCTTTTGTTTTAAAAAACTTGACTATTGGTTTTCTTCTCTCCTTCCTAGGACTTTACAGTAGAAGTTTCCAATGCAAATTGCATCCAGACTATCCCAGGTTTGAAAACTGAAAATTCTATAGTGTAGATAGCTGAAATGAGGAAGAGAAAGAGGAGTATGGGAGGAAAACACTGAGCCACAGGCATTGCTGACATAAAGAGGGAGAAGGAAGATCAGTTAGAAATGAATAAAAATTTGTATGAATTTTTCATGAATAGGAAATCAGGAAGTTCTCTACATGGTTTGTGATAAATACAGTATGAGCCTTGTTCATTTAGAGACCTTAGCTGCAACCACAAGACCCTCTCCAGCTTATAAAAACATAAAATGAACTTATTAGAGGGTTTTAAATGTTTCACAACTTCTCTGGGAACGTGGCACCAGAGAATCGCCACCCAAGGTTATACAACAAAGAAGAGTACACAAATATTACACTGCCTGACAATTTTCAGATACAATGGCACTGCCGCTGAATATTGGCACTGCAGCTTACATAGTGGACATTGAGCACAAAAAGCAAAATATGGCACAATTTATAGCACAATCTCTGCCGCTGCTAGTTTTGAAAGCTTAAGTTTATTGCCCATTCTCTGCCTCCGATATAACGCAATGGATTTTTCACATTGATGTCTTTCAAACCAATGTTTATGTTGGGTGTATCTGATTGACCAAATCTAGGTCACATGCTATGCTCCAAGGGTAAGAATGGCTGGGACAAAGAGTTACCTAGCTTCTACAATGGTAAGGTAGAACTTATAATATGGGAAATTGCCACAATGTGAAAATCCTCTTCAAAACACATGGGTCAAATGTCCATTAGAATCATCATCATGATACCACTTTGTCCAGAAGTGTTTTCTTGAAGGAATTCCTATTTGTTTTCTGAAATCAATGTATGTTATGCTAGTGTCTTTCTGCTAACCTGTCAATTTGGTAATTCTTTTATAATGCTGCATGCCTCTGTCCTCTCACAAAATCCTGTGTTCCTCACTTCTTTTCTTTTGGAAGTTATATTTGAGATTTGTTTATTGAAATCAGATATAATTATACTTTCTCCTAAAATTCTCAATTCCCAGTTTATTTCACTAATTTATATAATTACAAGAAATAGAACAGATCAGTTTCTTACAGTGTTTCTGTAATTGTTTTCTTCCCTTCCTCCTTCCCACCCTCCCTCCCTCTCTTCCTTCCTTCCTTCCTTGTCCCAATAGCTTTGTGGTTTATCACATAATTATAATGTTAGGGGGATAAACCAAATATTTATGAATGTGACTAAACAAAAGAGGTGATATAGTCCTTAGAATTAGTCATATTTATTTTACCCCCATGAATAAATGTGGTACAATGAGATAATTTGAAATATCTGAACACTGAAACAAAGCTCTATGGTTATTATGAAATAATAGCTCAAAAATCTTGATGTTTCAATTTTATTCAGAGGTTATGAGCTGTAACAAATGACTGAAATGCTTCCAACTAGGGTGCAGGGGATTATCTTCATGGAGTATGGTAAGATGTCTCATTTTTATAAGAAGGAAGATCTAGCCACTGGATAAAAGAGGGGATTTATTTACATTTGTGAGGTTTTGAATAATGCACCATGTTTACAAAGGTTTGATATTTGAAACAAATCACAAATAACAGAAGTGCTACTATAAACATTTTATATTTTGGAAACAAATAAGTACACTAGAGCCAAGAAGCAAAATATCAAAATTAATTGCTCAAAGGACTGGATGAAAAGGCATGTACTTTTTTTCATGGAGTTGCTGGATCGATGATTGGTCCATTTTCCTTTTGTTTACAGAATTTAAAAAGGAGAACAGATGATAGTTACTAATCTCACTGAAAGTGAGTAGTTCAAAGATTATGAAAGAGTAGAGGAGACATCAATTTTAAAAGAAGACTATTAAAGGTATTTGTCATGGAGTCAAACAAACTCAGATCATGTCCCAAGATCTTAAAGATACTGATTAATGGAAAATCAAGCTGAAGTCTTCTTGATATGGAAAAAAAGTTAATGTTGAGAATTGAGACTTAAAAGATGGCTAGTGTGCTTGACTCTCAACAGATATCTGTTAAAGGAACACTATTATCTTGAAGCATAATTTTTATCTATTGAAATTATTTATTTTAGAACATAAGGGATGACACTACCTGTTTCTTTTGTGCATATTTATTCCTTTTTCATAGTTCAATGATATGCTTATGATCAAAGGAGAAAGCTATTGATTTATGGAAAATGGGAAATATTAATTATATTTTCTTAAGTAATCAGAATTTTGTTTCCTACTCTATAAAATTATTAAAACTGGGCAATATATTTTAATAGCCACTAATTTTAAAAAATAATTCATTTCAGTAACAGCTAAGAAATCAATGTGAACATAGGGTATTAGATTTAACACTTGTGTGTACATTTCTTAGGAATTTACATATTTTGTTTGTGTTCATTAAAAGAAGTCTCTGCACATCAACCTCAAAATGCCTCTAATTTTTTTTTTTTACTAGAATGTCAACCATGTTAAAAGACTGATATGTCAACTTATGTTGACCTAGGATACACTGGAAAGTTATATCCTGCTTTAACAAGCATTTACCTATTGGTCCTTCATGTAATTAAAAGAGAGACACAGACTAATCTGGTGAGCAGTCACTTCAGATATCTGATCATCCTCAAGCTACCAAAAAGTCACCGAGGAGACAGGTTTTATGGCAACTGAAGAAACACCATCCACTAACATCTCCTAATGTCATACCATCATATTTATTAGTTCTGTTAACTTAGAGAGTGGAAAGGAAATTAGCATGACCTTTACTGGTGCTGTTTTTCTTTTCTTTCCTTCTTTTTTTGTGAGAGGGTAATTCCCACATTGTCAGAAAGAAATGTTAAATAAATTAACATTTATAAATTAACATTTCAAAATAAATTATTTTGATATTGCAATAATTGTCTGTTGTTTTGTAAAGGTTTCTCCATAGTACTTGATATTACAGACCTTTGGCTATTGGAATTTGACCAACACCCACCCATGTTCTACATGGACCTTCTTTTCCTGGATCCTCTATGGAAAAAATGAAAAACATTCTAGGACATTCAAAGTGGCGGTTCTGACTGACTCTGTTGGTCAAATAAGAAATCATTCAAAACATTAAAATAGCTTAATATAGACATAATACTGGAGCAGAAAAGACTTCAGACCCCAATTCTTCAGTGGGTAATTGTGACTACTTCTCTAATTTCCTCCAAATCCTCAGAGGCATAGCTATGTTCTATCTGCTAAATCTTAGAAAATATAAAGTGAAACAAATTGACTATATATAGTAGCTGAAATCTAAATTATATTAGTTTTGAATGGGGTGTCCTGTTTATATCTCCACTAAAACTGTAATCATTAGGAATGAGGAATTTCTCATCCCTGGTCAGGGAGTCATGTATTCTGGGTTCTGTTAATAATCAGCTTTTTTTAAGTTTTTTTTTTTTTTGATGTGGACCACTTTTAAATTCTTTATTGAATTTGTTACAATATTGCTTCTGTTTTATGTTTTGGTTTTAAAACAAGCTTTAAGACGTTGAACATTCTACTTGGGACTTCAAAATCTAATCTGTCAAAAAAGGATTAATTCAGACCCTTAGATCTCTAAGTTTCTTTCTTAATTAAACACTGTTTATTTGCTCCAACAGAACCATTAATTCATTGAATATTTACTGAGCATCTACTATACACCAAGTACTCTTCTAGAGTCTAGGGATACAACAGTGAATAAAAGAGATACTTCTATTTTAAAGAAGCATGAATTATATTTGGGAAAAACTATCCTATTTAGTTTTTATAGTTATCAATGATATTCATTTTAAAAAACACTGCATTAGGCTCCATTTGTGTAAATGAAAGTTGTTTTCCATTTTTATTTGCAAAGTATCTACAATTTTTATCATTGTAACTATGATAATAAAAATTTGAGATACAGCAATATGCTGAGGTCTCAAAACCTGTATCCTCTTCTTCTCCCTGCCCTACATATGAAATTGATACCGCCTTCTAAATTATGTCATCCTAACACTGAAGTGTTTTCTTTATCCTGAAATCGGTTACAGCATTTCAGTCTTGTGCCATCACCGTTTATAACTTCAAACCTTCCTTTTCCTTCTTGCTATTTTTGACCTTTACAAACCTAACATCCCAGTTGGTCTCCTTGGCAGTTCATTGCACACACTATAACCTGAAGAACATTCTTAATGCTTAACCCTAATTATGTTGTTTTCTAATGTAGAAAGCATTAAGCTTTCTTAATTTCCTTCAAGATACAGTTCAAAATTCTTAGGTTGGTGAAGAAAATTCATCCTGCCTGGAAGTCACTGTGCTATTAGCATTTCACATTATCTCTGTTGGAAGGCTGGAGTTCGGCTTTATGAATAAAAGAAAGAACAAAATTATATATTTATTTGCTGAATCATATGTAGGAATTTGTGTAGAAGTGTTATTTCTTTTGGGGAATATTCTAGGGACGTGGTTCTAAAATTTTGTCATAATGCCTTTAGATTTTTTAAAAGTTATTGAGAGCTTTGGATTATGTTATTTATATCTAACGGTATTTAAAGTATTAGAAATTAAAACCTAGATATATTGAAAATATTGTTATTAATTCTCTTAAAAATAACAATATAAATTCATTACATATTAATGTAAATAACATTTTTAATGAAATTAACTATATTTTCCCAAACCAGAAAGTAAAAAGAAGAATGAAATTGTTTTACTTTTTTTTTCAGAGCTCTAAAATGTTTGGCTTAATAAGCTAAATTGTCATGTCCGTTTCTGCATTCAATCTGTTGTGATATGTTGTTTTGGTGGAAGATTATTAAGAAAATAATAATCTATTATATATATGATAGATTATATATATAATTGGAAAAGGTAGGAGTATTCTAAGCTTTTTCAGATAATCAAGAATATTCCTTTTTAATACCACATTAAAACTCAATTATTAGTAGGTTCTTATAGGTTAATGATAATATGGAATCTGAAACCATACCAATAACCTTTTTGTGTAAAAGTGAGAGTTTCACAAAGAATATCAATATTACTATGAAAATAATTTTTACCTGATGAACTGCCTGAAAGAGCCTTGAGAACCACTATATAGGAAATAAGAAATATACTGATGTCTCTGTCAGATTGACTGAGACTATAGTTTTCAATTTCAGAAAAAGTCCTAGTTCCTCCACTTACATGCTACATGACCTAGAGCAGCTTATGATGCCTCTCTAGGCAAGACTTTCACCCTCTAAAATAGGAATGATAATAATGATATTAATTTTAAAATATTTTATGATATTTAAATGATGAGGTCATGCATATAAAATGTGTGGCAAAGTCGTTTGGTCAATTGTAAATTCTCAGTAAATTCAATCTATTATTGTTTTAAGAAATAAAAAAATCAGTAAACTATTGAAAATTAAACAAGAATGTAAGTTAAACAATCTTATGTATTTGATCTATATTTTGGAAGAAGTTTCAGCCTTCTTGGCTAAGAACTCTGAGCTCCAGGGCATCTTTGGGATAAATAAAGCTTCCAGAGCATCCATATGGCCCAGAGTAGGACTGAATTATCACAATAAAAAAGGCTCAGTGAAACAGAAGTCTTAGGATGCCTGCAAAGATTTTGCCTCAAGTAGTAACAAAACAAAGCAAAATATGTTTATGCAGTTATAAGAGGAACTAACCAAGAGAATGAAAAAAAAATTCAACCAAACCAATCACAATGGAACTGAGTTGGACAGTGTTTGCCTTGTTTGAGAAAAACATTTTTCTATCCTTTCATTACCACATGCAGTATATAGTCCCATGTGATTAACAAAATCATCTTGAAACACTGGCATGCCTTGCATACAGATGAAAAATTAAATGGCAAATTTAAATTCCCGCCCCTCATCTCATTTAAGAGAGAATGTTGTTGCACTTGGATTCGGGTCTGTCTAATCAGGCGGCACATTTCCTATCACGTCTAACACCTGGCTGACTCCCGTGTGCCAACTGTGCCCAGTGCAATGATATGTCTGGAAGTAATTACTTCTATCACCCACGTAAGGGCAGGGGATATGAGACTCATCACATGCTTACCTTTTACACAAACTTCATTGTTCATTTTAAATGTCTGTGTGAGTTGGCCCATGTAGACTCAACTGAGTCCCTAAAAGAGAAATTTTCCCCCAAATTGCAACTGGAATGATAAGTATCAGATAAGGAAAGTACCCTCACCAGTTACTCAGTCTTTCCTACAAAGCACATATACACATATAATTTTGATACTGACATTTTTTTCTAAGTGAATGAAGACTGTCAACAGCTAAATTCATGCTATAATGGTTTGCCATATTCCTATGTTTTGAAATGACATTGTTCTCAGGATAAAATGTCCTGTGAACAAGAAGGCACCCATGACATTGGTTGATGCTTATTAGATTTGATCTAATTTTGTTGTATGTGTGAATTCTCTCTCTTTCTCTAGTATATACATTATAGAAAGATAATAGATAGATAAATTGATATAGATATGATATTTTTAATCTAATTGTACAAACTTAAATCCTCCACAGTGACATTATAATCTTCAAATACTTTTCCTTCAGCTAAACTTTGTGCTACAGACATCGATTAAATCATCTTCTCTTTCAGGACCCTTGGGTATTTAGATTATGATACCTTTGGAGTCTTGTTCTGGCATTCAATCAATGCATGCAAGAGAATATGTTGTATCATATTTAGCAGACTAAGCTCTCTGAGGAAAGGATTAGCGAATAGTTACTGAGTACATTTTAAAAGCAGATTTTCTCTGTAATATCTATGTCTATTCTTGGAACATATAACCAGATATGTTCAAAATACAGATGCAAAAAGGAGAGATATCCTAAATAAAGTATATTCATCTGATCTGCATATTTTGAAAGACCCGATTCTTCCCTGCTTTCACATTTTATTTTTATATTTTAATTGGAGCTTTGCATAATTTGAAAGTGAGATGGATAATCAATACAAAGATCAATTCAGCATGAAGTCTATGCATGAGATCACTAAGGTTTTCTTGGCTAAATGCTGTAAAAACTTGTTCAGTGTCTCCAATTAACATAATGTATTAAAATATATTGTAATAATAATATGTAAGTATAAATACATGATATAGAAGGAAAATCAGAGGAAGAATACCACAATCTTACGTGAAACTAAAAAGTGATAATTTTACATAGTAATATTCAATTATATGTATACTGATAAATTGGAATTCCAGTGAAGAAAATACCAGTCCCTTGTAGCCTCCTACCACATCCCCTTTCTTATCTGGTGTTCTCTGAATCCTTCAGCTACAGAGCCACTCATCCAAAAGCACTCTCACCTTAATTCATTTTTAAAGAGAGAAAGTGGTCTCCTGTTTGAGGCAGGCATATAATAGGGGCATTCTGCTGTTAACCACATGGGGGAGGCCATTTTGACATTAGCTAACATCTCTGACCATCAGAATTCTTATATTCACTGACAGGAGAAGGAATTCCGTGACAACAAATGGCATCAGCTGACTTTCATCTCAGGACTCGTATTTCAGGAGATTTGAGTAGTGTGACTGCATTCCAATTTGAAGTAGATGCCCCTTCTTTCACACAGAAAAAAATATAAATGATGAACTTTCATTTTCTGTTTATAAAATCATGGCATAGAAGCCGAATTTGCTTACCAATATTCTAATATTGTTGAACTTGCATACAAAATACAAGTTCAATATATCAAAAATATAATAATAAAAATTAAAACATAAAGTAATGAAACTGAAAACAGACCAATAGAGAAAATAAACACATGAAAAGTTGGTTCTTTGAAAATATTTACAATAAATTAACAACCTTAAAATTATAAGCTGTGGGCTTCCCTGGTGGCACAGTGGTTAGGAATCTGCCTGCCAATGCAGGGGACATGGGTTTGAGCCCTGGTCCGGAAGATCCCGCATGCCATGGAGCAACTAAGCCCATGAGCCACCACTACTGAGCCTGTGTTATAGAGCCTGCAAGCCACAACTACTGAGCCCGTGTGCCACAACTACTGAGCCCACGTGCCTAGAGCCCGTGCTCCACAACAAGAGAAGCCACCACAATGAGAAGCCCCTACACTGCAACGAAGAGTAGCCCCCGCTCACTGCCACTAAAGAAAGCCTGTGCACAGCAACAAAGACCCAATGCAGCCAAAAAAAAAAAAAAAAAAAAAATATATATATATATATATATATATATATATATATATATATATATATATAAGCCATGCTAGGAAAAAACACAAAAAGATACAAATCAACAATATCAGAAATAAATGAGTGGTCACCTCCACTGATTCCATGAATATTAAAAGGGTAAAAAGTAATATTATGAACAACTCGACGCCCACAGATTTGATAACCTAAATTAAATGGACCAACTCCTTGAAAGACACAACCAAAACTCACACAAAGATATCTGAACAGTTCTCCACCTTTTAAAGAAATAGAATCAATTATTAACAGTCTTCCAAACCTACCAAAGCACCAGCCCCAAATGGGCTCACTGGTGAATTCTACCAAACATTTAAGGAAGAAATTGTATCAATTCTCTATGGTCTCTTTTGGAAGACAGAAACAGAAGGAAAACTTCCTAACTCATTTTGAGGCCAGCATTACTCTGATATCAACATGAGAAAGAGACATTACAAGAAAAAAACACTACAGGCCAATAACTCTCATAAACGTAGATGCAAAAATCCTTAAAAGTGTTAACAAATTAAATCCAGCAATGTCTAAAAGTAATTATACACCACAATCTTGTGGGATTTTTCCCACATATGCAAGTCTGGTTCGACACTTAAAAATAAATTCATGTAATCCACTAAATAAACAGGCAAAAGAAGAAAAAGCACCTGATCCTATCACTAGATGCAGAAAAAGCATTTGACAAAATCCAGCACCCATTCATGAGAAAAACTGTCAGTAACCTAGGAATAGAGGGGAACTTCCTCAACTTGATAAACAATATCTACAAAACGCTTAAAGCTAGCATCTTAATTAACAGTAAAAACTAAATGCTTTCCTGCTAAGATCAGGAATAAAACAAATATAATTCCCTACACCATTTCAACAGTGGAAGCCCTAAGATCAGGAATAAAACAAGTATAATCCCCTACACCATTTCAACAGTGGAAGTCCTAGATAATACAATAAGACAAGAAAAGGAAGTAAATGGAACACAGGTTGGGAAGTAAGTAATAAAACGGTTTTTATTTACAGATGACATCATTTCTCTGTAGAAGATCCTAAAGAATCAGCATTCAAAAATCTTCATGAAACTAACAAGTGATTATAGCAAGTTTTCAGGATACAAGATTAATTTACAAAAGACAATTGCTTTCTTATATACCAGCAATAAACAATTAGAATTTGAAATTAAAATCACAGTACAATTTAAATTAGCAACAAAATATGAAATACTTAGGTATAAATCTAAGAAAATATTTATAAGTTCTATATGAGGAAAACTATGAAATTCTGATAAAAGAAATTTTAAAAGAGCAAAATAAATAGAGAGGTATTCTGTACAGATGGGTAGGAAGACTCAATATTGTCAAGGTATCAGTTCTTCCCAACTTTATCTATAGTTTCAGTGCATTCTTAATAAAAGTTCCAATAAGATTTTTATGGATATCAACAGTTTCTGAAGTTCATATGGAAAGGCAAACAACTCAGAACAGCCAACACGATATTGAAGGGCAAAACAAAGTCAGAAGACTGACATCATCCAACTTCAAGACTTACTATACAGCAACAGTAAACAAGAGTATAGCATTAATGAAAGAATAGACAAATAGATCAATGGAACAGAATAGAAAGCCCAGAAATAAACCCACCCAAATACAGTTAACTGAGCATTAACAAAGGAGCAAAGGCCATTTGATGGAGAAGGGCAATCTTTTCAACAAATGGTACTGAAACAACTGGACTTCCATCTTCCAAAAAAGCAATCTAGACACAGATTTTACACATTTCACAAAAGTTAACTGAAAATGGATCATAGACCTAAATGTGCAACATAAAACTATAAAACTCTTAGAAGACAACATAGAAGAAATCTAGGTGACTTTGAGGTGATTAGCTTTTGGATAAAACACCAAAAGCAAAATTTATGAAAGAAAAAATTGTAAATTGGACTTCATAAATATTGAAAACTTTTACTCTGTGAAACAGAATGAAAGCACAACTTACAGACTGGGAGAAAATCTTTGCCAAATACATATCTGATAAAGGACTGGTATCCAAAATATACAAAGAACTCTTAAACTCAGCAATAAGAAAACACACAATCCAATTAATAAATGGACAAAAGACCTGAACATATAACTCACCAAAACATATACAGATGGCAAACAAGTATAACAAAAGGTGCCTGATATCATATGCCACTGAGCTGCAAATTAAAACACCAAATATATACCACTATACACCTATTAGATTGGCTAAAACACTGACATCAGCAAATGCTGGTAAGGGTTTGGAGCAATAGGAACTTGTGTTCATTGCTAGTGGAAAAAGTCACTTTGGATGGCAGTTTGGCAGTTTCTTACAAAGCTAAACATACTCTTACCATATGATCCAGGAATTATGCTCCTTGGTACTTACCCAAATGAGTTGAAGTGTATGTTCACACAAGAAGCTGCATATTAGTGTCTATAAAAGCTTTATTCAGAATTGCCAAAACTTGGAAGTAACCAATATATCCTTCAATACATGACTGGTTAGACAAACAATGGTACATCCATACAATGGAATATTATTCGGCGATAAAAAGAAGAAATGAGGGAGACGCAAGAGGGAAGAGATATGGGAACATATGTATATGTATAACTGATTCACTTTGTTATAAAGCAGAAACTAACACACCATTGTAAAGCAATTATACTCCAATAAAGATGTTAAAAAAAAAAGGAAGAAATGAGCTATCAAGCTATGAAAAACATGCAGGAACCTTAAATACATATTTCTAAGTGAAAGAAGCCATTCTGAGAAGGCCATATACCATATATTCCAACTGTATGATATTCTAAAAAATGCAAAACTATGCAGACAGAAAAAAAGTAACTGGTTATTTGTGGTTTGGGTGGAGGGAGGGATGAATAAGTGGAGCAAAGGGGATTTTTAGGACAGTGAAATTACTCTGTCTAAATTACTCTGTCACATTTAGGGTGGTACTGTAATGGTGAATACATGTCACTACACATTTGTCAAAACCCATAGAATGTACAACACAAATTGAATCCAAATCTACACTATAGACTTTAGTTAATAATAATGTGTAAATATTGCCTCATCAATGGTAACAAAGTGTACCACACTAATGCAAGATATTAATAATAGGGGAAACTGTGTGTGGGGTGGGAGGGTTTGGAAGTATCTGTGAATTCACTGTACTTTCTGATCAATTTTTCTATAAACCTAAAATGGCTCTAAAAAATAGTCTATTTATAAAAGTGTAGTAGCTTAGATGTCACATTACTTAAGAAGTTAAAGGATTATACCTCAACAAATACTTAATTATACATTCCAGAGCTCTTTATAACAGAATATGAGATCCTGAGGAAAACGGTATTTTTTCATATAACATCTTTACATGAAAAGAGTAAGCTTAACTGTAAATCAAACTACTGCCAAAAAAGTAAAGGCTTGATATTTACTATTGTCAATACAGAAGAAAAGGGCACAGTTTTACAAAATACACATCATAATATTTTTAAATTATTACTATTCTTTATGGTGAAACACTTTCTCAGAAGAATATGTTTAGTTTCATAATCTAAAAAATTGGAAAAATGGAATTAAAAACATCACATCACAGAGTATAGAAAAGGATCTAAAAACACATTTAGTCTCATAAAGTAAGACAGACATTTATACCTCTAAATCTTTCACGCAAATGCAGGGCTCTATTTTAAAGAAGCATCAGGTAAAATGGTATAGATTCAAGTATAACACATTTTCCCACAAATTACTGAGTTTCTTTTCTACCTATTATCGGCCAAGAGAGATGCCATTTACTTAGAATTTAATTTATGCATCTCTAATGCTAAGTAATTTAATATGATTTTTTTTACCTCATTAGCACAAAAATGCTGAAATATGAGTTTAGTTGTTTCCTTTAAGGAGATGAAAAAGTTCAATGAATTTGTGCGTCTGAGATTTGAATTTAATTTATTTGACTTCAAGAGGCTGTATTAACCATTATTCCCTGCCTCTTCAGTAATTTACTTATTTAACTAATAATGACTAACCTTAGACAATTTATGTATAAGAAATTACATTTTTTGGAACTTGCCATGGATTAATATTTTTTGTACAAACCTCAGTCAGTGAAGCTACAAATCCAAATCAGGTTAAGAGATTCGAGCAACAACCACTATTTTAAAATAAAGATAACAGGATTTACAAGAAACTTGGTTTTCATATCATTAATCTTATGAAGGATATAAAATTGGGTCTGTAATTTGACCATACACAAAAATCAACTGCAGGTTGATTAAGGAGTTGAATATTGCATTTTTAAATATGTCAACTTTTAGAGGAATATAAAGCAAATATATCTATTTTTTTGTACTTAGGGTAATAGCCTAGTTATCTATTGTTATACAATAAACTAAAATGTAGTGATTTAAAACAGCAATTTATTATTACCTCTCACAGCTGAGTAACTCTCACTTGAGGTCTCTCATGTGGCTATAGTGGATGGAAAGATAGTGAATGGGTTGAAGGTTTCTGAAGGCTTGGTTTGGCTGGATACCTAAGATGGTTCACTGATCTGGACAGCAGCTACTCTGACTTTGGTCCCAGAGCCTAGAGGCTGGGATCTTAAAGGACGTATCCCAAGTGGGAACATTTAAGAGACTCATTCTGTGTCCCAGTCAGAGAAATCCCAGATTGTCAGTTTTGCTTAGAAAGTCACTAAAGTCAGCCTACATTAAAGGGCAGGGGAATTATATTCCACCTCTTGATATGAAAAGGATGAGATCACATTACAAGACTGTTATGTGGAATGATACTTCTTGGTGTGCTAATCTTTGGAAAATGCAGTATGCCAAAGATAGAGAAGAAGTATTTAGGTAAAATAAATATACTAACCATAAAATAATACATACAGCCCCATTAAAATGAAAAATTTATGTTCATTATAGTACAATCAGTTTGGAAAATAATTTGTTATTATTTTGAAAATTTGAACTTTCCAACATACCTACCCTACAACTCAGCAATTCTTTTCTCAGGTATATACATTCAAAAGATACTTGCACATTAATAACTAGGAGATGTGTCCAAGAAGGAGCCTTGTTCATAATGGAAAAAACCTTGGGAAAAACTAAATGCCAGCTATTAAAAATGGATAAGTAATTTGTGATATATTCTTTCACACAATAAAATGCTATAGTAGTGGAATGGAAGAATATTCACATTATTATAGTATTGAAAGAAATGAAGTTAGTCCCAGAAGACTACATAGTATAATCTCAATTTTATAAAGTCCAAAAACAAGCAAAACTAAGGAACATATTACTAAAAACTTGAATAATAATATTTTAACATAAAAATTTTAAAATAAAAATCAGTGTAAAAAAGTCAATGATAAATAAAATATCAAAAATTTAAATACAAACAAAAGCAGATTATGCAGTACCATGTCTAGCCATATTGAAGCTTGAGGAAAAGGAAAATCTTTAAATTGGTAAATTAGATAGTAAATTGGTAAATCCCACCACTGCCTTTTCAAACATAATTCAGTCATGTCAAGCAAATTTTAAATTGTGCATTAACTTTTGACACAGCAAACTTGCTCCTAGGAGTCTGTTATAAAGAAATGTTTGCATATGTACACAAAGGTAGATGTACACTGCCAGTCTTTGCAGTAAGTATTCTTCAATATGGAAGAAAATAAATCATGATACATAAAACCAATAAATTATGATATATAAAATAATATCCAAAGATTAAATAATAAAGTCCAAAATATGAATTACATTGTCCTACTTATTTTTATTTATGCTTATACAGAAAAATTAACTAGGAAGATCTACTTCTAACTTTTAACAGTTGTTACCCTTGGAATAAAGATTGACAAAGAGTGGGAGAGAGAGCTATTAGTGACGAATGTTATTAGAAATTTTTACAAGGGGAAAATATTACTTGATAATTAAAAAGAATAACCCTAAATTAGTATTATTAGAAATAATGTAATAGAAATTGCAAAAATGATTGCAGTTAGGGATACTGAATTAGAAATAGTATTTTTCTTTTGCTGATTACTCGAGATCAAATGACATTTCATGAAAACCGTATTATTTACTAAATCCATGTTTTACCAGGTTCAGTTCTATAGGAGAAAAATTGAAGATGGCTTTTGGCTAGTTGAAACTTTTAAAAGTGAACCAAAACTATTCTTGAGTGTTTGGATGTATTTAATAACTTTGACAGAGGTCTAAATTCTGGCCCAGGAGGTGGGTCCCTTCACTCTCCACCAGTATTTGCATGTCAATGCTGTTAATGAGATTAAATATAAGCATGGGAAGCCCCCACTTTTCCTATTTAAAAAAATCAAGCTTTTAGCACATTATAATTTTTCCTCCTAAATTATTTCGGCCAAGGAAGTCAGAGTCCTAAATCGGAGGAGGGAAAAATCTCAGTGATTTGAAGTATTTTCATAATATTGTTTGCTTTAGATGAATACATTTATAATTTCAATTATTCCTTAAGGCTAATAATAATAATAACAATCTCATAAATTCATATTCCAGTTAAAATTCTAGGCGTTGAATTGATACACTTTTAGTAAGATAGAGGAAAATATATATAAAGACATAAGTGGGAGAAAATAACATGAGAATCTCATAATAAGACAGAAATCATTTTTTTCACTCAAATTTCTTTTAGGAAAGGAGCATATTTAAGCAAGTGTTGTGGAAAAGGAGATCCCAGTCTAAACGTGTGGTAGAAAGTGGGACCCCAGTTGTTTTACATATACGGGGAGAAGGAAACGTTTGTTTCTAAAGCAAGTCAGGGAGAAAAATAGTAGGAAGGGAAACGGAGATTGAATCAGTGCGATGAGAAAGACCATAAGCTATATGATACAATCATATGCAAAGTCACTTTTCTTGGTGCTCAAAGAGCACCAAGAAAGAAAGATATAAGTGATTTCATAGAATTACAGAATTTAAAAGTTTGTGTAATGTCAGTTCACATCAAGTTAAACTAGCTCTCCAAAGGCCAGGGGATTCCCAGTCAGTACTTGAGTTATTATGCTATTAAAACTGTTTATCTACTATACATATATATAATTTTCCAACTTCCTAGCACTGGAAAATTCCAAAGTTATATGTCCATATATAATTAAAATAACTACATGATTCCTGACCATCCCCAAATATACTTAGTACACAAATATAGGTGTTAGCTGAAGTCTACAAAGTCACATGGTAAGAAATGAACCCAGATTAAATTGAGGTGATTAGAAAGAGAATGTAGTGAATGTCTATGATACGATTTGCTCTTTCCTGAGGTGTTGGTATCTTCCTCTCTGAACCTTGACTATTTCATCTGGATAATAGAATTCTATTCAAAGGACCAACACCATGCCCTGTGGTCTGGGATAAAACTGAAATGAATGAGTTATCTTCAGGGTTCAGCACAAGTTAGCAAGTTTAGGCAATGTGCTAGAAACATTTAAGTTGTCTCAGATGGTCACAAAGTTTCCTGGAACCAAGTTGATTACTCTTAGCCTCCTCCAAAGCCTCTTACAATGTGTCCAGGTCATATTTTATGCCACATACTAGGCATTCATGTGCTATGCAAAACAGTAATAACAAAAGTTTACACTAGTTTGAATTACTACTTTGCCATGCACCCTCTATGTGACCGTGTACATATTACTTTACTTTTCTAAGTCTCAGTTTCCTCATCTGCAAAACAGAGAAAGATTACCTATCTTACAGGGATGTCGTAATAATTAAATGCAGTAATTTTATAAAACTGTTTTACATAGTGCCTAACACAATAAGCATTAACTATTATGTGTTTGGCCAAGTTATGGCTGGTATATGCAGCCTATGAAGCCATCCTTTCCTATTTCTCTATATCAGAGGCAGTCTAATATTTTAGAAGTATCATACTAAAAATACATTTTATGTCATAAACCTTTATTTATGTGTTCACCTATCATATTTATCTTTCTATTTATTAACATTGTCTTCACCATCATATTTTATAATATTCTCTGTGTTTTTAATTTTCTACTGTTTATCCATCCACCTATTTACCATTTACTTATTTAACTTATATAACTCAAATTTTAACCTGTACATACTCATTCTACCCTTTCCAGATTCCTAAAAGGTGACCCTGGATGTTCTCAGGCTCATACTTCCATGTCCATACAGCTTCATGCCGACATACGTAGAAATAAGGAAAGGAGGCCAGAGAACAAATAAAAAAGTTTAGTTTGGAAATATTTTCCTTGATCTTATTTACTGTATTTGGAGTGAAGTTTGTGTTGATCACATTTACTTCAACAGCAAAGAATGTTTTGTTTCTTTTTACTCCATTGTTACACTTGAATAGAAAAGGGGAAAGACTGTACCTCTTTATTTTTTCCATACCATAAAGCTTGAATAAAGTCTAAGCACTCATAAGTGTAGATCTGGGGTTGGCCAGCTGTTCCCTGCATGTGGATAGTTGTAATGACTCCCTGGGTTCCCTCAACCTAAAACACACTTTAAAAAAATGCTGTTATATGAACATGGCACCTGCCCTATCACATATGTCTCCAGCCATCTGGAATGCCACTTAACCAAGTCCTTGACTCAATATTTTACTTACTCCAGTTTTGCTGCAAGAGCTTAAAAATAAACTCTCAAAAAAAAAAGACTTTCCTTAAGAGTAGTATATATTTTCATTTTTGTAAACTATGGGATGTCATCAAAGATGTCATGACCCATAAAAATGTATAAAATAACATTTATATCTTAATAATACTGAGTATATAAATAATACTTGTGATGTTTTCATAAAGAGAGTACTTTATATTTTTCAAGGTATTCTAGCCTCTGAAATATATTTTCATTATCTCTGCATAACTTTTCTTTAATTTCATGAAACATCCTTAAGGTAAACTTTTTGACTTATCAAGAAAATATCAGGAGAGGGGGAAGACGGCGGAAGAGTAAGACGCAGAGATCACCTTCCTCCCCACAAATACATCAGAAATACATCTACACGTGGAACAACTCCTACAGAACACCTACTGAACGCTGGCAGAAGACCTCAGACCTCCCAAAAGGCAAGAAAGTCCCCACGTACCTGGGTAGCGCAAAAGAAAAAAGAATAAACAGAGACAAAAGAATAGGGACGGGACCTGCACCAGTGGGAGGGAGCTGTGAAGGAGGAGAGGTTTCCACACACTAGGAAGTCCCTTCGCGGGAGAAACCTGCGGGTGCCGGAGAGGGAAGCTTCAGAGCCGCGGAGGAGAGCACAGCAACAGGGGTGCAGAGGGCAAAGCGGGGAGATTCCAGCACAGAGGATCGGTGCCGAGCGGCACTCACCAGCCCGAGAGGCTTGTCTGCTCACCCGCCGGGGCGGGTGGGGCTGGGAGCTGAGGCTCAGGCTTCCGTCAGAGCGCAGGGAGAGGACTGGGGTTGGCGGCGTGAACACGGCCTGCAGGGAGTTAGTGCACCACGGCTAGCCGGGAGGGAGTCCGGGGAAAACTCTGGACCTGCCAAAGAGCCTTTTTCTTCCCTCTTTGTTTCCTGGCACGCGAGGAGAGGGGATTAAGAGCGATGCTTAAAGGAGCTCCAGAAACGGGAGCAAGTCTCGGCTAACAGCGCGGACCAGAGAGACGGGCGTGAGACGCTAAGGCTGCTGCTGCCGCCACCAAGAAGCCTGTGTGTGAGCACAGGTCACTATCCACACCTCCCTTCCAGGGAGCCTGTGCAGCCCGCCACTGCCAGGGTCCCTGGATCCAGGGACAACTTCCCCGAGAGAACACATGGCGCGCCTCCGGCTGGTGCAACATCGCGCTGGCCTCTGCCGCCACAGGCTCGCCCCGCACTCCTTACCCCTCCCTCCCCCCAGACTGAGTGAGCCAGAGCCCCCGAATCAGTGGCTCCTTTAACCCCGTCCTGTCTGAGCGAAGAACAGACGCCCTCCGGCAACCTATACGCAGAGGCGGGGCCAAATCCAAAGCTGAACTCCGGGAGCTGTGCGACCAAAGAAGAGAAAGGGAAATCTCTCCCAGCAGCCTCAGGAGCAGCGGATTAAATCTCCACAATCAACTTGATGTACCCTGCATCTGTGGAATACCTGAAAAGATAACGAATCATCCCAATTTGAGGAGGTGGACTTTGAGAGCAAGATTTATTATTTTATCCCCTTTCCTCTTTTTGTGAGTGTATGCTTCTGTGTGAGATTTCGTCTGTATAGCTTTGCTTTCACCATTTGTCCTAGGGTTCTATCTGTCGCTTTTTTTTTTTTACTTTTTAAAATAATTTTTTTCTTAATAATTAATTTTATTTTAATAAGTTTATTTTATTTTATCTTACTTTATTTTATTTTATCCTCTTTCTTTCTACTTTTTCTCCATTTTATTCTGAGCCGTGTGGATGAAAGGCTGTTGGTGCTGCAGCCAGGAGTCAGTGCTGTGCCTCTGTGGTGGGAGAGCCAACTTCAGGACACTGGTCCACAAGAGAGCTCCCAGCTCCACGTAATATCAAACGGCAAAAATCTCCCAGAGATCTCCATCTCAACATCAACACCCAGCTTCACTGAACGACCAGCAAGCAACACTGCTGGACACCCTATGCCAAACAACTAGCAAGACAGGAACACAAGCCCACCCATTAGCAGAGAGGCTGCCTAAAATCATAATAAGTCCACAGACACCCCAAAACACACCACCAGACATGGACCTGCCCACCAGAAAGAAAAGATCCAGCCTCATCCACCAGAACACAGGCACTAGTCCCCTCCACCAGGAAGCCAACACAACCCACTGAAGCAACTTTAGCCACTGGGGACAGACACCAAAAACAATGGGAACTACGAACCTGCAGCCTGCAAAAAGGAGACCCCAAACACAGTAAGATAAGCAAAATGAGAAGACAGAAAAACACACAGCAGATGAAGGAGCAAGATAAAAACCCACCAGACCTAACAAATGAAGAGGAAATAGGCAGTCTACCTGAAAAAGAATTCAGAATAATGATAGTAAAGATGATCCAAAATCTTGGAAACAGAAGAGAGAAAATGCAAGAAACATTTAACAAGGAACTAGAAGAACTAAAGAGGAAACAAGCAATGATGAAAAACACAATAAATGAAATTAAAAATACTCTAGAAGGGATCAGTAGCAGAATAACTGAGGCAGAAGAACGGATAAGTGACCTGGAAGATAAAATAGTGGAAATAACTACTGCAGAGCAGAATAAAGAAAAAAGAATGAAAAGAACTGAGGACAATCTCAGAGACCTCTGGGACAATATTAAATGCATCAACATTCGAATTACAGGGGTTCCAGAAGAAGAAGAGAAAAAGAAAGGGACTGAGAAAATATTTGAAGAGATTATAGTTGAAAACTTCCCTAATATGGGAAAGGAAATAGTTAATCAAGTCCAGGAAGCACAGAGAGCCCCATACAGGATAAATCCAAGGAGAAATATGCCAAGACACATATTAATCAAACTGTCAAAAATTAAATACAAAGAAAACATATTAAAAGCAGCAAGGGAAAAACAACAAATAACACACAAGGGAATCCCCGTAAGGTTAACAGCTGATCTTTCAGCAGAAACTCTGCAAGCCAGAAGGGACTGGCAGGACATATTTAAAGTGATGAAGGAGAAAAACCTACAACCAAGATTACACTACGCAGCAAGGATCTCATTCAGATTTGATGGAGAAATTAAAACCTTTACAGACAAGCAAAAGCTGAGAGAGTTCAGCACCACCAAATCAGCTTTACAACAAATGCTAAAGGATCTTCTCTAGGCAAGAAACACAAGAGAAGGAAAAGACCTACAATAACAAACCCAAAACAATTAAGAAAATGGGAATAGGAACAAACATATCGATAATTACCTTAAATGTAAACGGATTAAATGCTTCCACCAAAAGACACAGACTGGCTGAATGGATACAAAAACAAGACCCATATATATGCTGTCTACAAGAGACCCACTTCAGACCTTGGGACACATACAGACTGAAAGCGAGGGGATGGAAAAAGATATTCCATGCAAATGGAAACCAAAAGAAAGCTGGAGTAGCAATTCTCATATCAGACAAAATAGACTTTAAAATAAAGACTATTAGAAGAGACAAAGAAGGACACTACATAATGATCAAGGATTGATCCAAGAAGAAGATATAACAATTGTAAATATTTATGCACCCAACATAGGAGCACCTCAATACATAAGGCAAATACTAACAGCCATAAAAGGGGAAATCGACAGTAACACATTCATAGTAGGGGCTTTAACACCCCACTTTCACCAATGGACAGATCATCCAAAATGAAAATATATAAGGAAACACAAGCTTTAAATGATGCATTAAACAAGATGGACTTAATTGATATTTATAGGACATTCCATCCAAAAACAACAGAATACATATTTTTCTCAAGTGCTCATGGAACATTCTCCAGGGTAGATCATATCTTGGGTCACAAATTAAGCCTTGGTAAATTTAAGAAAACTGAAATTGTATCAAGTATCTTTTCCAACCACAACGCTATGAGACTAGATATCAATTACAGGAAAAGATCTGTACAAAATAAAAACACATGGAGCCTAAACAATACACTACTTAATAACGAAGTGATCACTGAAGAAATCAAAGAGCAAATAAAAAAATACCTAGAAACAAATGACAATGGAGAAACGAAGACCCAAAACCTATGGGATTCAGCAAAAGCAGTTCTAAGAGGGAAGTTTATAGCAATACAATCCTACCTTAAGAAACAGGAAACATCTCGAATAAATAACCTAACCTTACACCTAAAGCAATTAGAGGAAGAAGAACAAAAAAACCCCAAAGTTAGCAGAAGGAAAGAAATCATAAAGATCAGATCAGAAATAAATGAAAAAGAAATAAAGGAAACAATGCAAAGATCAATAAAACTAAAAGATGGTTCTTTGAGAAGATAAACAAAATTGATAAACCATTAGCCAGACTCATCAAGAAAAAAAGGGAAAAGACTCAAATAAATAGAATTAGATATGAAAAAGGAGAAGTAACAACTGACACTGCAGAAATACAAAAGATCATGAAAGATTACTACAAGCAACTCTATGCCAATAAAATGGACAACCTGGAAGAAATGGACAAATTCTTAGAAATGCACAACCTGCCAAGACTGAATCAGGAAGAAATAGAAAATATGAACAGACCAATCACAGGCACTGAAATTGAAACTGTGATTAAAAATCTTCCAACAGGGCTTCCCTGGTGGCGCAGTGGTTGAGAGTCCACCTGCCGATGCAGGGGATGAGGGTTCGTGCCGCAGTCTGGGAAGATCCCACATACCGCGGAGTGGCTGTGCCCTTGGGCAAGGGCTGCTGAGCCTGTGCTCCGCAACGGGAGAGGCCACAACAGTGAGAGGCCCGCGTACAGCAAAAAAAAAAAAAAAAATCTCCCCAAAAAACAAAAGCCAGGACCAGATGGCTTCACAGGCGAATTCTATCAAACATTTAGAGAAGAGCTAACACCTATCTTCAAACTCTTCCAACATATAGCAAGGGAGGAACACTCCCAAACTCATTCTACGAGGCCACCATCACCCTAATACCAAAACCAGACAAAGATGTCACAAAGAAGGAAAACTACAGGCCAATATCACTGATGAACATAGATGCAAAAATCCTGAACGAAATACTAGCAAACAATCCAACAGCACACTAAAAGGATCACACACCATAATCAAGTGAGGTTTATTCCAGGAATGCAAGGATTCTTCAATATACGGAAATCAATCAATGTGATACACCATATTAACAAGTTGAAGGAGAAAAACCATATGGTCATCTCAATAGATGCAGGGAAAGCTTTTGGCAAAATTCAACACCCACTTATGATAAAAACCCTCCAGAAAGTAGGCATAGAGGGAACTTTACTCAACATAATAAAGGCCATATATGACAAACCCACAGCCAACATCGCCCTCAATGGTGAAAAACTGAAACCATTTCCACTAAGATCGGGAACAAGACAAGGTTGCCCACTCTCACCACTCTTATTCAACATAGTTTTGGATGTTTTAGCCACAGCAATCAGAGAAGAAAAGGAAATAAAAGGAATCCAAATCGGAAAAGAAGAAGTAAAGCTGTCACTGTTTGCAGATGACATGATACTATACATAGAGAATCCTAAAGATGCTACCAGAAAACTACTGGAGCTAATCAATGAATTTGGTAAAGTAGCAGGATACAAAATTAATGCACAGAAATCTCTGGCATTCCTATACACTAATGATGAAACATCTGAAAGTGAAATCAAGAAAACACTCCCATTTACCATTGCAACAAAAAGAATAAAATATCTAAGAATAAACCTACCTAAGGAGACAAAAGACCAGTATGCAGAAAATTATAAGACACTGATGAAAGAAATTAAAGATGATACAAATAGATGGAGAGACATACTATGTTCTTGGATTGGAAGAATCAACATTGTGAAAATGACTCTACTACCCAAAGCAATCTACAGATTCAGTGCAATCCCTATCAAACTACCACTGGCATTTTTCATAGAACTAGAACAAAAAATTTCACAATTTGTATGGAAACACAAAAGACCCCGAATAGCCAAAGCAATCTTGAGAATGAAAAATGGAGCTGGAGGAATCAGGCTCCCTGACTTCAGACTATACTACAAAGCTACAGTAATCAAGACAGTATGGTACTGGCACAAAAACAGAAATATAGATCAATGGAACAGGATCGAAAGCCCAGAGATAAACCCACCCACATACGGTCACCTTATCTTTGATAAAGGATGCAGGAATGTACAGTGGAGAAAGGACAGCCTCTTCAATAAGTGGTGCTGGGAAAACTGAACAGGTACATGTAGAAGTATGAGATTAGATCACTCCCTAACACCATACACAAAAATAAGCTCAAAATGGATTAAAGACCTAAATGTAAGGCCAGAAACTATCAAACTCTTAGAGGAAAACATAGGCAGAACACTCTATGACATAAATCACAGCAAGATCCTTTTTGACCCACCTCCTAGAGAAATGGAAATAAAAACAAAAATAAACTAATGGGCCGTAATGAAACTTCAAAGTTTTTGCACAGCAAAGGAAACCATAAACAAGACAAGAAGACAATCCTCAGAATGGGAGAAAACATTTGCAAATGAAACAACTGACAAAGGATTAATCTCCAAAATTTACAAGCAGCTCATGCAGCTCAATAATGAAAAAGCAAACAACCGAATCCAAAAATGGGCAGAAGACCTAAATAGACATTTCTCCAAAGAAGATATACAGACTGCCAACAAACACACGAAAGGATGCTCAACATCACTAATCATTAGAGAAATGCAAATCAAAACTACAATGAGATATCATCTCACACCGGTCCGAATGGCCATCATTAAAAAATCTACAAACAATAAATGCTGGAGAGGGTGTGGAGAAAAGGGAACACTCTTGCACTGCTGGTGGGAATGTGAATTGGTACAGCCACTATGGAGAACAGTATGGAGGTTCCTTAATAAACTACAAATAGAACTACCATATGACCCAGCAATCCCACTACTGGGCATATACCCTGAGAAAACCATAATTCAAAAAGAGTCATGTACCAAAATGTTCATTGCAGCGCTATGTACAATAGCCCGGAGATGGAAACAACCTAAGTGTCCATCATTGGACGAATGGATAAAGAAGATGTGGTACATATATACAATGGAATATTACTCAGCCATAAAAAGAAACAAATTAAGCTATTTGTAATGAGGTGGATGGACCTAGAGTCTGTCATACAGAGTGAAGTAAGTCAGAAAGAGAAAGACAAATACCGTATGCTAACATATATATATATGGAATTTAAGAAAAAAAAATAACATGAAGAACCTAGGGGTAAGATAGGAATAAAGACACAGATCTACTAGAGAATGGACTTGAGGATATGGGGAGGGGGAAGGGTAAGCTGTGACAAAGTGAGAGAGTGGCATGGACATATATACACTACCAAACGTAAAATAGATAGCTAGTGGGAAGCAGCTGCATAGCACAGGGTGATCAGCTCGGTGCTTTGTGACCACCTAGAGGGGTGGGATAGGGAGGGTGGGAGGGAGAGAGACGCAAGAGGGAAGAGATATGGGAACATATGTATATGTATAACTGATTCACTTTGTTATAAAGCAGAAACTAGCACACCATTGTAAAGCAATTATACTCCAATAAAGATGTAAAAAGAAAGAAAGAAAGAAAGAAAGAAAGAAAGAAAGAAAGAAAGAAAGAAAGAAAGAAAGAAAGAAAGAAAGAAAGAAAAAATATCAGTTTCTACCTATGAATAGTGCAGATATTGATTACTTTAACACTTCAATGAAACATAATTTTTGAGGACAGGGAGTGTTTATAAAGACAGATAGAGATAATATGCCTGAAATTTTACTAGCTCTAGTTTGTGTATTATATTTTTATTAGTCAAGAATTTAATGGGGATATCTAGCATTTATACACAAATTAAGAAATAAAAATTTCTGTTACATTCTTACTATTTTTGTAGCACAAAGCATACTACAGCATTTTGACATGATTTAAGGGAATTACAGTTTTACTGCTTTGAGTTTAAATAAGAAAAATAAATCAGATAGCTAAAAATTACGTTAACTTATTGTCACATTATTTTTTAAAAAACCCTCAAAATTATCCTAAAATGTCCTGTATTTGTAATGTACAATTTTTCTGTTTCAAAAATAAACTCTCAAAAATGTATTTTTGATTTTGTGTTAATGAAAGTTTTCTTTTGGTTCAAAGGAAACATTGGTAGTAGCATGAACACCTGAAAGTACAGCAGGCATTATAATGATGTGGATGTTGCCGCTACAGTTGTAGTTAAAATGGGTGCTTGTCAGCTTCATACTAACGAATTAGCAATAAATAACATGTATGGTAACTCTAGGAGGGAATATACTATTGTCTAGTACAGATAAATACATGTAATATAAACTGTGTGCCTGAGACAAAAAAACACTGCAAATCACATGCACTATACAGTTATACACTCTCTGCAGCAATATTGCAACCAGAGAACAATACGTATTTTTAAAAGTTACCTTCAGTGAAACACTCCTACTTCCATCAATTTTATCGCAACCAATCACCATATTCTGTGGATGGCTGTGCTGACATTAGAATCCTTTCTCTTTCTCTAGTCAAAATGTTTTATATGTTTTTTGTCATTTTATTAATTTCCTGCTTTGGGAGTAATTTTACTGTCATTTCATGAGAACTTTGAAATGTCATGAAACTTTTGGAAAGTAGAGTACTAACAATTAAAATTTAACCCAGAAGTACTTCTGACAGTATCATTTGAATGTGCAATCTCTGCATATAACATAAGTGAAGGCAAGGGGAAAAAATTTGTAAAATGAATAGAGTTTTGACAGCAACTATACATAGTATACAGCACATACTTATATATGTCATAGTAGTAGCTTCTGTAACATACCAATGCATTGGAAAATGAAATGCACAGAGACATGAAGCTATGAGGTGGTGCAGGCTGTCATTTTTCATGTTAACAGAGTATTTTGTCAGCCTTATCCAGCAAAAACTCTGATGTACAAAACAACATTTCTAACAGATCTGTCACCCTCTGTCCTTCCTTTTTATTTTGCATATGCATCTCACAGTTCTCTAAAGGGTTTGTCTCCCCATTTAGCCCTTCATGAAATCCCTGAGCTGCCTTTTTCATCTGGAGCCTCCATGCACAACTGTGAATACTCCATCTTACATCTCACCTGATAGGTGAGGCTTCCCCAAATCCCAGGTACTGTTAGAGGACTTGAGGCATCCTCTGTAAGAAGGAAATCATGAGAGCAGAAGGAAATATCTGCTCTCAAGAGAAGTCCCTGAAGAAAAAAAATCAATCGTGTGAATTAAAAAGCTTTTGATGAATAAATAATACATATGCAATCAATTAATTAACCAATTTTCAAGTCAGGCTTAGTATAGCATTCTAGAGTTAGCTAGCATTGCATCAATCAAAATGTAATCATTTGGTTTTGCTTCATATGATTTTCAAATACAAAATGACTGTGCCAGTTGAAGGCTACCATTTAAGAGACTATAATAGCCAAAACCAGGTAGTTGGGCATTTGCTTTCCAATGTACAAACCAAAGACTAAAACAAGTATTTCTTCATAAACACTATGACCACTGTATTTAATAATGTTGACATTTACATAAATGGATTGTAGTGTAGTTGTCGAACATATATTGGGATGATGCCATAATCCTGTTTTAATTAGATGGATGTTGTGAGCATAGAAAAATCACAAGCTGCACTCCCTGTGGTGATGCCATACTGGCAAGGAATCAATCACCACGGCTCTGGTTGCCATAGAAACTGATAGCTTCTGCACCACCATCTAAGTGGCAAATGATTGGTGGTATACTCATAACACAGGGAGAGCAATGAGTTTTTCTATCCTGTCCAGCAGCTGTGCCAGAGAGTTAATTAAAAGCAGAGAACATGAAACAAATCTAAATCTGTGAAGAAATGAAATGTACAGTACAAATTGAATTCCCGTGTTGAACAGAAATTAATATGCAGCGCAAACCACAGAGCTGCCTGAACAAGCAGCAGCTGGGAATCTTGGGAAATGCTGCCTCTGAGGCAGTTAGAGCTGAAATGTGGAGAGGGCACCTCCTTATCTTATTACCTAAACAAGCACTTTGTTCAGTATTTGTGTTGACTGATGCATGCAAATTGAAGCCTCAAATGTTGAGTTCCCATTTCTAAGCAGGAAGGACAAAGCTTAACTAAGATTTAATTAACAAACGGTTAGCAACTGCAGTTTATCAGCTGTGAACACAATGTAAGTAAATGTTTCTACTTCTGTACTAGAATTCACCAGACAACCTCTGTGAAAGTCAATGTGTTTTTATTGATAAGCCACAAATTCGGAATTCGTATTTCAAACATTGCAAGCTGAGGAGCAAGTATCTGAAATGCTTTCCTAAGAAGTAAGAGAAGCTTGACATAGAAATAAAGTTTATTTTCTTTTTTCCATAGAATGATCTACAACAGATCAGGCATGAAATATTTAACTAGAGAGAATCATGATTTCTTGGTTCAGTCCACACCCATTCTAGGATTTCAGTGGTATCATTTGGAAAAGTTAGTGTTCCAGTAACCTGTTCTCTGCGTGAAGCCAACCACTCCCACTGGGCAAGTAGAACAACCCAGAGAACCACACCATGTATCTCTACAACTGCCAAGTATGTGTGTTTATAAGAATTAGAGGAAAGAATAACATCTTAGATCATGCAATTTACCCTTCTCCCCCAACTAGGACAAAATCAGGAAGTGAGCGTGGCTAATTATGGAAGAGCAAAAAATGGAGAACTTCAGAGTTTATATCATTATGACACATACGCACTTAATGCCCATCTAATGAACTGCTAGAGTTTTTTCTTTTATCAAGATGTATTTTCCTCTAGTTAGTCCTCTATTTCTAATGGCAATTGAATTGCTTATCTAAGAAGTATTTACCCAATTCTTCCAATAACCCATTTTATTTTCCAGGGTGATAAAACAACAAGAAAGCAAACACCATGCTTCCATATTATACTTGCTTATGATGGATACATCTGTATGAAACAGATTTTCATATATAGTTAAGAACTACTTGGTTTGAAAATATATATATGTCCATGGCATATGGAGCAAAGTTCTGAAGCAGCTTTTTCAAGAGGAGTTTTGTACACTTTGAAGACCATGAATAGGTTTCCAACAACTGGTCGAATCAATGCTATTTTAAGAGAAAGACTTCAATCTGACATAAGATGGGAGAGATGAATGAAAATGTTATTGAAATAAAGGGAGGAGGAGTTTCCAATATTATTCTAACTGTAGCATTTTAAATATAGTCAAGTTAATTATACCATGCCTATTATAATCTCTGAGTAGAATCACTAATAATCATTAGTAGGAAAACCATCTGATGTCTTCATGGAAGTGAGTATCTGAATACATGAAAAGAAGACTTTTTAAAAAGTACATAGTGTCCAAAAATACTGAAATACAGTGTTAAAATGTACAAAATAAAAAGTTTAAGTAGTTAATGTGTAAGGCTAGAAATTTGTATGGTAAATATATGTTTAAGTAGACATTTCAAAATGGAGTTCAAAAAATTTTAATGCTGATGAAAATATTCCTTTAAATTCACAGATGTAGGAAGTTTCAAGGTAAATGTATATTTTCAAATATTCTATGTGGTTAGAACCCATTATATCTGGTGTTAGGGTCATATAATGGGATTTTATGAATCATGAAATAGCAATCTCTGTGGTTAATAACACTAAGGATAAAATTCTTGAATCCATATCATTGTCATTGTCCTGACTTATGTCTCTATAATCTCTGATTTGAATTTTTATTATTGTCCCCTAACTGATATCCTTGGAGTGCCATTTTCATCTTTACGTGGAGAGGAGGGGAGTGATATGTTTCACTTGATAAACCTCTACAGGTGTTTTGAGAATTGTGTTTCATTTTACCCACCATACCCAGATGAGAACAAGGGCTCTAAAGGAGTGTAATCCAACCCGTGCATTTACCAAAATCAACTAGAAAACTTGAAAAAAGGTAAGAGAGAGACAGAGAGCTTGAGTGCTGGCTGGCAGATTCCCAGGATACTGTAAATCCTGATCTAGTGGTTCTGCACAGCACTGAGCATTCAAAATTTTAATAACTTTCACAAGTGAATCTGAAGAGCAAAATCACTTTAGAAAAAGAGACAAAAACTTAGCCCTAACCAATTCTGACATCTCTTGATCTTTCAACCATTTTTACTGATGACCATTTCATCTGGGGAGAATTATGGTGAAGTCCCATAATTCGTATAAGTGATACTAATCTTGTTACCCTCTTAGTCAATTTTTTAAACCATTTTGGTGTGACTGACTTTATGAGAATAACAGTAAGCAAAGGATCTTTTCTTCATAAAAATACACATAAATTTACAAGATTTTACTGACTCCCCAGAACCATCCCTGATAAAATAATCCCTCCTTTATATACTCCAGGTTACATATATGGTCTTCTCAGAATTTCTTCTGACTTGCACTTTGCCTTATGCATGTAGTTAAATTTTAGTTGTTATCATTATCATTGTTATTTATTATATGTAAGATCCTTTACATAAAGACTTTAGTTACAAATATCTTTAGATCTAAGTATCAGGAAATAAAGCTTTGTTTCTCCTGAAAAATAAATCATATGCATTTGTAAAAGAATGTTAATTAAAGTGCAACCATTTTATTCTCGGTGTCAAGTGAAGCCCCAAAGTGATATATGCCATATACTAAATTGAAGTACAAGACCACTGTGAATGACTTGCAAAATAAGTCTGTGGAAAACCTGTCCTAAAACTCTGAGCTTCTTCATCACAAGTTGGGAAGTAGGATGTTAACGGGTGATTCTTTGAAGAAAGTTGGTTTTGTGTGACCCCATCCCATAAGTGGGTTTCTCCTCTCATTTCTATTCAAAATAGAAAAACTTTAAGGAGACCTTTTGGAGAAAGTATAATGTTTCCCCTGAAATGTGGAAGCAAAAGTCAACTGATACCCTAACAAGCCTAGGAAGTCTCAAGGATAAGAGACTGGAAGGCTAATCATTCTCACAATAGAACAACAGAGAGATGGCCATGTCAGGCCAGATGTTGTCAGAGCAAGTTATATATGAAAGCTTCCTGTGGACCAGATGTAGACTACATACCATAGAAAGCTGGTATGGGGCTGTCTTAGAGACTGACTCAAAATATTGCATAGGGGGCAAGGAGCAAGGTAACTTAGATATTTCTTGAATGAAAGAATAAATATACTGACTATAATACATATGTCCCTTCTCCAGCAATGCAAGGGTTCTGAAAACCCACAAAATGTCCCACAAGAAAATGAATCATTTTAAAACACCTGTGAGACTCAGAGAGCTTGACACATAACTACAGCTTTAGTCAAGTAAGAAATTCTTTGTCCTTCTCTCCTTTTGTCCAGCATCCGTACCTCAACAGATCCTGAAACTAGATTTACCTCTAATATTTAAGGGTTCCAAGAAACATCATATGTCTAAAGACTTTTCTATGAATTAAAGGAAAAAGCTCTTAGATAAAATATGTTCTGTTATTTTAACTGACAAATATACATTCTTAAATATATGAGGGACCAGAGTTGAATTTAGAATTCTTAATATCCTTTTAGTCCATTGCTAGAAACTGGCAGAATATAGAAAGCCCACCATTGGTCTCCTGATGTATTGGGAAAGCATATAGCCTGTCTCTCTTCTCATCTGACCCCAGCTCCTTTCAGCACCATGAGGAATCTCACAAATACACATACAAATACCCAAGACCAAACGTCCATCTTTCATCCTCACTGCTACAGACAACTGGACCGCAGCCACCCCCCAATCTAAGGTGTGATCACAGCAGCAGGGCAGCCCTCTTAGGAGGGCTACCCCTAGGGAAGAGCCCTGCACAGACCATGGGATCAGGCTTGGCATCATTTGGGCAAAGAATAACAGGGTCCTGCATACTTCTAGCATAGTGAGGCTAGAGAATGCTGGTTCGTAAACAGTATTCCTCCTTGCTCTGGATAATCTCTCTGTCCATTTTGGCTGGACAAGACTAGGAGATAGCGAATAATGGGACTCTGTAAAGCACAGGATCCAGAGTGAGAGCTCCCATTCCTGGGTCTAAGGGAAAAACTGTCTGGAAGAATCAATGACCATTGTTAGCATGATGAAGAATAGAAACACACACACACAGACACACACACACACAGACACACACACACACACACACACTCACACACACACACGGCAGAGAAAGGGAGCAGAAGCTAACCATGCCCTCTTTTCCACAGTGTGGCGCTGACCTACGGTTTGCACAAATTAGTGAGAGGAGTAGCTTTAACTTTGGGAAAATTTGACATATTGATTCCTTTAGGCATTTCAATTGCTCGATTAGTCCTTTAAATTACTGACTGGGGGACTTTTTATGACCTGGTAGTGATTCAAAATTAATGAGACTTGTCCCAAATTTCATTCAGGGGAAGAGAAAGAAATTGCCCCACAGGAAAAAAAAAAGAAACAAAAGAAAACAACATGTTGCTTACAAGTGAACTTACAAGTCCTGCTTATTCAATATAATTATTACAACTTTGTTCCTATAAACTATGAGAATTTTGTAGTTAATCATATATTTCTTTGTTTTGATTTTTGGGAATCTCAGTCAAGTATGTATACTAGTTATTTACTACATAGGCTCTTATGGACTATGCTTGCATATTACCTTTTTCTCTGGTCTTATGTTTCCATCTATATTATTCTAATTCTAAGGTTGTTAATATTTCTATTTTATTTTGTAGTGCATGTATTTTCATAACTGGCCAAAATACTTTGTTTATATATAAACATATATATATATATACACACACACACACACACACAATTTTTTTCTGATTTGGTTACAAAACAAAGCAAGATCAGATCAGAACAGACTGGACCAGGGGAACTTGAGGGCCACAAGCATTGTCTAAAGCACCATGGAAAATTCAGGTATCATTAGGAGGATGATGCTATCTAAAGAGACCCCCTTTCACTGATTGGTTGTGTGTGACAGGTAAAAGATAAATTGTAGTCAGCATTTTAATTTATTCACTTAGCAAATATTTGTTGAGTGCTTATTCTATGTCAGTTATAGCATGCAGACAAAACAAACCTGGCCTCTCCACCACTAAGTGAGAAGGGTAGTGGCAATGCTGCTTTATTTTTTCTATGTACTGCACAAGACTCCACATTTGGTTTAATGTTATCCAGTTGCTGTCATGAAATCCTAACCATTTTTGAACATGGAGAATTTTCAATTTGTACTGGGCCCTGCAATTTATGTAGCTGGTCCTGGACAGTGGCTATATGTTCTAAGTCTTTGCCAATCTACAAATTCCCCCAAACACTCCCATGTCTCATCTGGATCTGGCATTTACACTTTTTATGCCTGTGAATGGATTTAGGCTTCTTAAGACACAACACTGGCCCATTAGTGTGTCCCTATCAGGAATAAAAAAGAACAGTTTGAAACCTTACACAAATCCTCTCCTGTGTCAGCAAGACTCCAGAGTGACTTATTTAAATGATTATTTTGTAATGTGCTTATGTTTGAGGAGAACAAGTCTCATGGGAGAAAGAATTGTGTAAATTGAAAAAACCTGTGAAGTAATCCTTAGTAATCTGCAGATATGACACCATGTATTATTCTTATTATCCTTTTGTGACTTCTGCTTGGTAGGGCTCCTTTCTAGCTATATCCTTTAGCACAGAAACTCGAAACCTCAGGGGACATTAATTTCTCCTTCACAGTTCTCTGCTATTCAGGTTTGTTTGTTGTTTATTTATTTATTTGCTATTCAGTTTTTAACACATACTGAGCACCCACAAAACCTTTAGTCTTGTTACCTGTGTATGGATTCTTCCCTTGAATGGCCTAACATTTACCTTTGCATCCTTAGTAAGTACTAGAGGCAGGGCCTGAAACCCAGAATTATTTTCTGAGTGATTGAAATAACTTCTTATGTTCAGGACACAGGTGAGCATTTTACATGTGCCATTTTATGGGATACAGAAATTATCCCACTCTGTAAGCTTTTATAAAATTCAGAAAGTTGTATTTGATCCCTGTAATGCACCCTTTGCAATGGGTGTTTTCTTTGTGATGCAATTCTAGTATATCAAGGCCCTTGAGGTAGTTCAGAAACTGCTCCTTCTGCATGGGGGTTCAGACATCTACCTTAGACTGCTGTGTCATGTTAAGATGTTCGTTTAAAACTTAGGTCAGTCACTGTCCCAGGCTGAGTTCTCTGGAAGCACAGCTGATATGGAGTTTCGGGTGCAAGATGTTTATAGGAGATCGAAACTGGTGAAGGGCTTGGGCAGAAGCAGGATTAGTGAGAGAAACAAGTCAAACTGTAATGTGCCTCAGCCAGCCATCCAGCGAGCTTTGGAGGGAGTCTCACTTCTGGTTGAAAAAGCAGAGCCTGTATATCATCTCACTCAGTCACTGGAGGCAGGTGGCCTTGGGGTGGGCTTGCCCTTGAGCAAAGTGGTCTTTGCAGCTGAGGCAGACCCAGAAGTTGCAGAAAGCTGAAGGCTATCTCCTGACTTCTCTCTGTGTAGCTGGGCAGCAAGTTCTTCCTTGAAATGAGATCTGGGTAGTGCATCCCCATGTCTATCACAGATTTTCATCATAATACCTCCTGGTCTAACTTACTAGATTAAACAATCAGAATAATTAAATTCTGAAAAATTAAAATTCTATTGCATAGTGAAGTGAGGTGTTCAAAACACGTGCACCATCATGAAAATTAGAGCAGCAATTATATTCTGTAAAGCACTACAAAAAAGGTTTCACAATATATTTTTTTATTCTAATTATGGGTCTTTTAAACATTATGTTATCTATTTACCAACAGCCTGAGTGAGGAAACTTTGAATAAAATATTATTGTATCACTGACAATGTCATTATTTTCATGATCCTGGGTGACTTCTGCAAGACCTTATAGACTCTAGACAATCTTTTTTTGTTTCAAAATAGAACTGTTGCTGGCTTTATTAGTCACAGGAGATGTAATATTTCATCATCAATTTCATTAGTATTTCTATTATTCTATTACTTTTTTCTTATCCTCCAAAGGGTATTATTTATTATGTTCTATAATTAATTTTTTAAATTGCTTGAGTAACTTTTTTATACAAAATCTCCAAACACTTTAACAGAATTAACTTTTTTTTTTCCCATAGCTATATACCTAGTACATAGAAAAGTTCCCAGTACAATTTGGGAGGTAAATAAATATTTAAGTGACTAAAATAAAAATGAATGAGTTGGCAACACCCCGGGACAGTCTTAAATAAAGATGTGAAACAAGTACATAAATGATGGTACAGTACAACACTGAACATTTAAAATGCCTTAAATTCTCCAGCTCTCTAAACAGAGAAGACACTCAATAAATGGAGTTCACACAGTGTTAACACATATGAAAAAGGCCAATGTGTGTGTTGGGAGATGTTAACCTTATGCTAAATATGATTTATCAACACACTGTTGTTGTAAGAACTAATGCTGGCACAACCTAAGAGTTTCCTAATGAAAGCACAGCATTCTAAAAAAAAGATAATGGTGGTGCCGTGTTTCTTTTCATTAGTTTGATCATATCTGAGGTCAGTTGCTTTAGGTTTTGACAAATGTGAATCAGTTCCTAGGATAGGAAAGTTATAGGGCAATGAGAGAGATGTAAAAAGATATTTCATCTGGACTACCTTCTTCATCTTCAAAAAAAAAAAAATACCCTATATGTTGGCCCTCTAATTCCAGGAGAATCCCAAAGGAAATAAAAGATGCAAAAAAATTTGGATAGATCATTGTACATAAGTTTTCAATCCTAGGAATACACAATTAAAAAACTAAAACAGCTTACACAGATGATGATAGGAGAGTGTTCAGTAAGCTAGGATGAGATGCAGTCACTAAAAGTAATATTTAAAAAAGTTTTACAGGCTTTAGCCAAGGTTTATGATACATTCCAATGAAAAGTAATCTGTCTCAAACTATTAACAATATAAGTTCAAAATATGCATCTCTCTCTTTCCATAACCAGAGGGAAATACACTAAAAATTTTAGAAATGGTATTGCTTTTCTTCCTTTTTTATTATGTTTTCCACAGTAATGATTGTTTTTTTTTGGTTTTTATAATCAGGAAAAGAAAGCTTATGTATAAGTCAATTATTTGTATCTTTTGTTCCTTTCCCCTCATTGCAAAACTAAAATTTACAACTTATTTCCTGACAAAGAAAAAGAAAATATGCTTGGGGATTAAACATATGTGCTAATTCAATGTTTTTATTTTCCACTATCTGAATTTCCTAAATAATATTATTGATTTTCAACATGTCTGCTTTCAAAATTTGTTCAATTAAGCTTACTTAAATAAATTCAGGAAGAGTAAGGCCAAAATCATACAATACAGGACAAAAGGAAAAAAGCCAAGAAGTAAATAGGGTGAGGAAAATAAAAAGGCTAAAAGAAATCTTATTAGCCAAATTCCAGTGGTTGAACCAAAATGCCAGTATAAGCTTCCTGATAGCTTGCATGAAAAAGGCAACAGCACATTATTCTAATTAATTAATCATTAGGAAAGTACTAACTTATCAGGAGGGACTGGGCATATACTTTGATTTTTTTTCATATTAATTCATTCATGTATTTAACAAAAGTTCATCGACTATATACCCCACTGTAAGGAATTAAACTAGAGGGGAAAACAAGTATAGGCAGTACAATTCCAAGTGAAGGTAGGGTTATGGCAGATGAAGGAGAAAAGTCCAGGCCTACAATCCTCATAAACTTTGTCTCTGAGGCACTGGTCTTTGTGTGCATGTTTACAAGATTTGTGTTATGTTATAAGGTCCTTGAAAGCTGTTTGATATATACTCCTTGATATTGGAGCTTATGTTGATGATATACCTAGTTATTATAAGGACTATATGTTTAATGTCTGTCTTCTCCACTTTCCAATGCTTTGCCCTCTCTCCCCACACAACCTAAACTCTACAAAGCCAGCAGTTGCATATTTGCTCAAGCTCTATCTCTAGAGCTTAGAACAGCAACTTGTTCCACAGTAAGACTCAATAAATATTCCTTTAGGTATTGATGAATTGATTTAATGAATGACTACAATCTTCTCTCTAAGGCTCAGATTTCAGCATGATTTTCTTAATTTATAGTTATAACTGTTCTTTCCTTTTAATAACACTGGTTTCCTTAATTGCGGTTGGCTGGATACTAACATGCAGAGGGCTTTTGGGGGTTATTTTCTACTGGCTGCTCAAATTTGAAAATTGTATAGGTCATCTCTATATTGGTTAGTGCAATTTTAAAGGAGTGTTGCATATTTTCATAAGAAATTCTCCCTTATAACATGTCCCATTTTCATTATAATCTACAGATTGAATTCCCCTTGATCCCTATGGTCTGTAGATCTATACAAATAATATAAACGTTTTAAGATGTCAGAATAAAATATAAAAAATATTATACCTCAGTATGCATCATTAGCTTTCAAATATTTTCTGAACATAGGAGTTCTTCCGTCAAAAGAAATCCAATGGAAGACTCTCATATCGAAAACTTCAAGAGCATCTCTCATTGAAAGAGTATAAGGACAAAATATGTGATCTCTTATCCCTTATTCTCTTCTCTTTTTCCTCCCCTTACTCCCCTACACAGTTTGGTAGCCTTTGGTGTGTCTGTTCAGAAACCTATGGCTTCTAAGAGCTAGAAAAACATTGTAGAATGTAAGTTTTGATTGTTAATGTGAAGTATTTCTTCTGATGAGAAGGTTGCACCAACATATCTGGCATCAAAATCATGTTAAAATCTGTCCCACAAAAAGACAGCAGGTTCTAACTCAACTACTGCTGTATTTAGAGATGTGTGGAAATAACTCATTTTAGATGTTAAAGAGAAGCATTTTGGCTCAGAACATTAAGCAATTGGACGACAATTCATGAGCTCAGGTTTTTAAGTTTTCTTTTTGCTGACACGTTTGACACTGGGAGAATCACTGCTTCTCTTTACCTTGGCTTACTCATCAGTAAAGTAGCACGTGATTATGCTGACTCACCTCATTCTCACAGAGTGTTTATTCACTAGCACTGATAATGCACTATTCTGTCTAAGAAACCAATGAAAAATATTCCAAGGAGCAGGTAAAAGTGGTCACATTTGTAGGTAAATAATAATTTGAAGGAAACTTACAAGAGCTTCAGGTATATAAATGAGAACAAAAACTCTGGCTAATTTAGGTAACATTTAACAAAAAATAATTTTCAGCGAAGATGAACAAAGTAGCTTGGATTCGTTTTAATTTTACTGTAAACTGAAGAGACAGCCAGAGTTAGGGCTGGGGCAGGAGGTGTGAGGAGCATTTGGGATGTGTGCTATAATACTAATAAGATAAGTACATATGGCTTTCAAGACCTTGAAAAGAAAGAGGATTTTGTGTGTGTGTGTGGTACGCGGGCCTCTCACTGTTGCGGCCTCTCCCGTTGCGGAGCACAGGCTCCGGACGTGCAGGCTCAGCGGCCATGGCTCACGGGCCCAGCCGCTCCGCGGCATGTGGGATCTCAACCACTGCTCCACCAGGGAAGTCCAAGAAAAAGGATTTTTTTTTCTCATTTGTAATTTTAATCGAAGCATTGCTATTCATTTTTAAAAGTCTTTCCTTATAAGCACCAAATTTTAATACCTATGTCAATTTGGGGGGAAAAGGAACTCCCGTCAAGAGCTTCCCTCCAGAAGAAAACAATGATGTTCATTCCTCCAAACAATCAAATTCGAAGTCTACCAAAACAGAAACAAGAAAAGCCCACATAGAAAAACAAAAACAAAAATCACATTCTAGAGGTTCAGTGCATTTAGCAGCCTTCACTGTGCTGTCTAATCATCCTTCAAAAAAATAACTCTAGTTCATCAAAATATACATTTTCCATTTGATTTTTAAATTAAAAAATAATTTAAAAAAGGAAACTTGAAGGAATTCACAATTAATTGCCTGACTCCTTTCGACGTCATGTACAGTATATGAAGGTCAGGAAGGCTATTTGCAGCACACATGATTAGGGGAAATTGATTTTCAAGGTTAGCTTTCTTCCAAACAGTGTCCACAATTCCAAGTATGAAGGGACACAGACGATCTCCTTCAAGAATTCCACAGGACAATACAGGTGCCCCAGCTGTTCTTCATAGAGTGACAGGGCTTCAGTCAAATTGACACAGTTCCCCTGTGTAAAATATTTCCCATCCTGTTTCAATACTTTCATTGAGAGGTCAAGAATCAGTCTGAGAAACTCCCATGTGGAATCTTCTTTCGGAGATGTGGAGCTTGGAACAGCTGTCAAATCATTAATCACATAATCAAACTCTCTCCCTTCTTTGGTGTACCTCTTCAGTACTGGAATACAGTCTTCTGATACAGTCTTCTGAGAACCTGATCGCAGTCCCCTTTAAGATTGTCTAGGACATCACCACATGTTTTTCCCATGTATTTCTTACATGCGTCAATCACCATTTGGTCAATCTCTACCATAGTGACCATTTTTGGTTTCAGTTTGACTATTTCACATAATATGCCCCCATCTCCGCCTCCTAGAATCAGTACATCTTTGCCAGTGTAATCTTCTTTGCCGCTGCTCATGATGGCCCGGGTATACGCCAGATCACTTTCCACCAAATTAACATCCCCACTGAGGATGAGAATATTTCCAAATTGTTTTGAGTGTAAAATTTTAATGTTCTGGTAAAGTGAGTCTTCATCATACACCACTTCATCTATGTCGTACTCAACCAGGCGGCCATCTGCAGTGGGCCAGTATCTGTCAATGGCCCCTCCTCGAACTATGGGTGGTAATCGCTTCACCCGCTCAGTACTGTCCTGACTCAATTCTTTCATTCGTTCTTCTACTTTGTTCAAAAGACTGTCAACTTCTTTGCCTTGCGCATCACTGTCGTAACTCTGAAGGTCCAGCAACACCAATCCATGCGGGTAAATTCTCAAATTGGCAAAGCTGCCGTTTTTGTTTACGTAGGTCGCTAAATAGCCATGGTCCTGCCAGGTGTGCACCAACCTCATCATCCCCTGCTCCTGGAAAATGGACTGGAGGTCTTTCAGAATGGTCTCACCATCAGCTTTGGTGCCGAGCATGAAGTCAAGGGTGCTGTGCCGTGCTGCTGCCATAGTGAGGCGAGGCCCTGGGTCATGCCTGGGGGAGGGGGCCGGGGAGACTGGGGGGCCGCGCGGTGTGTCAGGCTGCAGCCGGCGGGGAGTGCCAAGAGGATATTTTTGACATGTTGGAAGTTTGAAAGAAAAAGATCTTGCTAGTTCTGTGTACTGGAATGCAAAACTGATAAAAAAAAAAAAGTCTATCATTGTAAATCTGACATTAGAATGTTGCTTTTGACTACTAGTAAATTCAGCCCCTTAATTCTCTGCTTGAGAATGGATAGTTATTACAGCCATAACAGAGAATATGAAAATAATAATAAACTTACTAACTAAAATGACCATTCTTTATCTCATATTTAAGGTAATCACACTGTATGCCCTAAGCAACAGTTTAGCACCTTGTTCTTAGCCATGTGTACAACAATTTTAGATTAATAGCTGAATTTCCTTAGAGAAGAACTTGAACTTCATAAAAGGTCACTCTCTTTAGTTCAGAATGTTTTTCTTACATTTCAATCACTTTGCATTTTTATCAGTTCTCCCACTGAGTGGCTCAAATCATTTCACCAAATGATCTTTTCAGATGAGGTGAGTCAACCATTTTTGGGAAATTCATTAGAATGGAGGCCACTAGAGCACCATTTGCTCAGTTTAAGTACTATTCACACAGGCTCAAGGAGTTAATGTGCTTACTAAGTGCTCGCAAAATAGTTTATTCCCCCAGAAAAGTCTCTCCCCAAAATTCATCAATTCCTTTAACATGCTAGCAAAGCAAGGATTCAAAGACTTGAAGCCTAATCCACTGGATAAATTACAGATTGTTCAAGGTGACATTTTTTACTTTAAGAGCAAGGTCTGGGAAGACACAGATTAGAAGGGGAAAATACAAAATCTCGAAAGAAGCAGAGATGGATTAAAGCCTTGACTTTGGTCAACTTCAGTCATTCAGCACATGTTGACTAGTGTGTGCTAGGATGAGGATGCAAAGGTGACCAAGGTAGACTCCTTGCCCTGAAGTAGTCTGCAAGCAAGTGGGAAAGACACTTTAACCTTAGACAGGAGCTCAATTTCCTTCTTCTAAAAAATGGAGAAAATAGTATACATCACAAGTTACTATAGTACAATAATGAAGAATGCGGGTGATAGCTAGAGTCAGATAGTCCTGAACTTGAACCCAGATTCTACCTATATCTTGACTCAAAATGACCATGGGCAAGTTACTTAACTCACCTAATCATGAGATTCCCTGTCTTTAAAATTTGTTATAGCACTACTTAGCTGAAATGGTTGTTGTGTAAATTTGATTTGCTAATACACAAAGTACTTAACACAGTGCCAGGCACACAGGAAGGTACTTGTGTGCTTCCTGTGTGATTGTACACACAGACAATCACAATTAGATACTCACTGATTTTATATATATTTAAATCTTTAAGTCATGATAAAATATTATTGTCCCTCTTACACTTAACATATAGACAAACTATCACTGTTAATCACATGAGCACACTTATAAAAAACACTTTGAAAGATAAAAGTTTTATACAAAATGAAATATTCATAATACAGACAAAAAAACCTATGATATTTAAAGGACACCAGTTACTTCGGTTATACAATTCAGTTACTTCTAAAGCCATATGAACAGGAGGTGAAAGCAATGATCACCTGCTATTTCCCTACCATTGCTCACACACAAGCTTCAATCTTGTATAATTACAATTATTTTCCCCTATAAAACAACAGAGTAGTTTGTTAATAGGTCAATAATGAGCACTCATCTGACATACGTATGGAATAGAAATACTTCTTATGGCAGATAAACCCTAAGATTCCCCCCAAAAGCCCCAATTTCCCAGCTCATGATATCCACACCTTTGTCTAATCCCATCCCCTTGAGTGTAGACAGGAACTGTGACTTGTTTCTACCCAAGAGAATACAGCAAATGTGAAGGAATTTTGCAGATGTGGTTAAGGTCCTACATCAGTTGATTTTGAATTAATCAAAGGAACATTACCTCGGGTGGGCATGACTTTTTGCTGTTGTTGATAGTTGCAAGTTCTCAAAAATGGGACTGGGAATTCCTGAGGTCAGAGACTCTTGCTCTGTTGCTGGGCTTGAAGAAGTAAGCTACCATGTTGTGAGAGGGCCTAGAAAGAGGGTCTTGTGACAAGGAACTGCAGGTAGCTTTTAGGAGCTGAAAGCAGCCTGGTCAACAGCCAGAAAAAAAAGTGTGTTCGGGAAGCTCTTAGTCCTACAACCACAAGGGGATGAATCCTGTCAAGAACTGAGGAGCAATTGGAAACATATCTTTCCCCAGTTGAGCTTCTGATGAGACTGCAACGCCAATAACACCTAGACTGCAGCCCGATAAGACACTGAAGCAGAGAACCAAGCTAAGCTGTACTCTTCTGAGCTACAGAAACTGTGAGATAATACATATGTGTTGTTTTTAAGTTACTAAGTTTGTGGTCTCTTTTATACAGCACGGAAAACTAATATGCTCCTGTGGACAGAAAGGTTTTGAATTCAGGGCTCAGAAAGACAAGACAATCCAATAATAAGTGATGGCATTCTTTTATGTACTGAGATCATTTACTCCCTGTTGAAAGGGAGAGTCTTTCTACTTAGAACAGGAGATAAACTGAGATGGGATTCACCTCTCTGTAATTTCCTGGGTAAAGAAATGATCCACTTGAGATAAGGGTCACTGGAGTAGTCGAGAGTTTTATTTGTATTGCATCCACTAACGATACCATCAGGAAAAATTGCCATTAATTTTAGAGGGAGTGTCCTATACTGACTACTTTGGTAGTGAAGGAGGAGAAATTCTTATTAATTTCTCCCTCAGAAAAAAAGGGAGCAGAGAGAGAATTCCTAGATATCATCCAAAAAAAAATATTAGGCATGTGACTATATCAGGGATGTGACTATAAAAGAAAACAAGATGTCTGTGTGTAGGTGCTTTGGTGTAGAAAGTGCTCTGGAGGCATCATAGTCCTTTGCAATCTGAGAGAAATGGAGTGGGGGTTGTTTGTGTGAAGAGAAAGGAAGCAAAACAATTTCATGTAGGTCTGTGGGAAGGGCCATAGGGGCATAATTGGGGTTTCAGATGAATCTAGGGGCCTAACTGGCTGGACACCACATTGGGCCACTTTTGAATCTATAAAACACAGGGAAGCACAACTGCTCCTCTTGCAGTCCATATGTGGAAAATTTAACCATTTACAGAAAATACAGACTCATGATAGATTAGAGATGAAAAGGCACTTAAGGGTCCTTGAGTCTATTTCTTTCTTTTGCTGGTGAGAAAACTAAGAACAAGAGGTGGTAAATGACTGCTCTATTGTCATTCAGCAAGTTATTATTAGAGCTGGAAATGGAACAAATATATATCTATATCTATTCAATAGGTATATATTTAATAGATATATATATATACACAATGTATGGACTACATGAATTAAATATATATTTATATATATTTTGAATTAAATATATACTATTTTAATTTAATTATATATTAATTTAAATAACTTATACAAATATATTATTATTATATAACTGTAGGTTAAATATATATATTTAGCCCAAAAGGTACTTTACACATAATTTAGTCCAATAGTCCCATGCTCTGGTTTTATAGATTGGGAAAACTGAGAGCCTGAAGAGTTACATGACAAAGCTGCTGTCTCCAGACATATAACACAAATAATTTTGCAAAATGAATCAGAAGCAATTCATTTAGGCTGCTGTTTCATTTCTCCATTCTACTTCATTCTACTACCTATGAGCACACAAATATTCACAGGAATTTACAAATATTGAGACTCCTCTGTGGTATCCTGATTTCTCCTGTTCCATCTACAAAACTCCTGTGGTACTAGATCATCTTTTAACTCATCAATCTTCTTTCTGTCCCCTCATAAATCAAAACTCTCCTGCCCCCATCCCCGTCCTTCTGAACATTTTGTCAAGTCGTTGTTTTCTAATCTGTGAGGAAGTCCTTCTAAAGTGTTAAAGGATTACTATTATCTCTCCCAGAAATATATGCATTTTCAAAGCAATCATGAACGTGCCATGCCTCAATTTCCTGAAATAACATCCAATATTAGAAATTTTACATTGTTGGAAAAGTGTTTCTGGAGAATATATTTGAAGCTTTTGGACAACACCATAAAATGACTTAGAAAGTTTGATAGAGCTAGTTGCTAGGAAGTCACTACAAAAGATAAACTGGAAGTAAACTGGGTACATGGCAATAACATCTTTAAAAAAAATCAATGCTTTATAAGTCATAGGCACAGATACTTTCTGCACCTTTCTATTTTCAGTGTAGAACCTGAACTGAATCTAAAGT
This sequence comes from Lagenorhynchus albirostris, assembly GCF_949774975.1. Classification (NCBI taxonomy): domain Eukaryota; kingdom Metazoa; phylum Chordata; class Mammalia; order Artiodactyla; family Delphinidae; genus Lagenorhynchus; species Lagenorhynchus albirostris. Next base: position 71,604,200 of record NC_083101.1, on the reverse strand, counting down.
GCTTAGCCTGGCTATGGAAAATCCCAGGGTATGTGTTGTTTAAACCATTTTGATGGTCCCCCGCTATTTTTAATGATATTTTTTCCTTACCTGAACAACCCAGAGGCTGAGCAAACGCAACCCAAGTCCTATGGTTCTTTTTAAACTCAGCTCCATTCACACCTCTCTCGCTCTGCTTCTTCCCACCCCCTACTCAGTTGCCATGTTCAACAGCACTTCAAAGGTGTGGCTGGCTTCATTTCTGGGCTTAGATTCTGTTTAAAGAAGCAGCTAAATTGGAATCAGTTTATCACCTTTGGCTAGGATTTTTAACAGAATTTAAAACCGGAGAGGAACCCCAGCCACATCTAAAATGATACCAAGTGTATCAGCTGGGTGCTTGATCTTCAAAGGAAGCTATAGCCCTGGATAAAGCTCACTTGTCACTCCTAGCACTGCAGCTTGAGCCCTCAGATGCAGTTTCATGGACACCCAGGGTATTTTCAGTATTTTTATTTTTTTAAAAGGGGAGAAATTAGGCTTATTTTTACATATTTTTCTTTATATGCTGATGCTTTTACTAAAATTAAAGCAAATGGAGAGAAATGAGTACTGGAAGATACACAAGCACAAAAGTTCCCAAAATTAATCTTCTCTCATTTACTTGGAATCAGGTCAGCAGTGGTAGTACTGAAAGCATAAACCCTAACCATCAAATAATCTTAGAGGGTAGAGAAAGCACAAACCACCACAGAGCTCCTTCACCTAATGGGCTGTGGTATGAGGGATGTAGTCAGTTGAAAGCAGAACCATTGTTTTGAAAACAGCGTAAGTTTTATTCTATATCTTCCTTCTGGTTTCAAGCTTTGCTTAACATATATCTTACATTTAACAAAGCTGCTATATGTCCTAGAATCAGCGGCTTGAATACAGTATTTTATCCTCTGGAAGTGTCATGATACAGGTGTTCTCCATAGGGTAGGACTGGAAAACTCCAAGCAAAGACAGTAGCATAAACAAAAGTACAGTGAGATGAAATAATGGGGTATATTTGTGGAACTGCATGCATTTCAGAAATGATGATGGAGGTAGAGGTGACCTGCTAGGAAGTGAGGCTAAGCAGCAGGGAGAAGAATCTTATTACTCAGTTTAGATTGGCTGACTGAGTATGAGGAATGACTACAAGGTAGGGGCAGCATATAGAAAAGAGAGACTCAGGGATCATGAGAGCAGTTTGAGAGTGTAGTAGGCCAGAAGAAAATGCAGCTAAGAGGATAGTGGACATTAAATTCAGGAGAGACTTGAAGGTAAACCAAGTTCAAGGGATGACTGAAGAATACAATTATACAATGGACAGTGGTGTCAGTATTCAGGGATATGAGAAAGTGAGACAAAGAGAGAAGTACTGAATAGGTGAAGTCTATTATTTTAGGAAATTAAAGCTGAAAACATGGAGACTATACCAGGGTGATCCATTTATTTAGAGTTTAACACATGGAAGACAGGAAAGCTCCTCAAATGTGCATTTGTTAGACTGCATGGTTCAGGGGAAAGCCCATGGCTTTTAAAGCTTGAAGAACCATGTTGCTTTTCCATCTGTACCTCTATATCTGTGAGATGTTGGAATGTTGAGCATTGGTTTTCACATGTATAAAATAAATAATAATACCACTTACCCTATAGAATACTGCGAATATTAAGTACATTTATGTAAAACACCTGGCACAGTTTTTGGCACATACTGGGTGTGCAATAAATGTTAATTTTCCTTACTGTAGAAAATCTACTTGAGGTATGTTTGCAACCTGCAGAGCTTAAAAAAGGATTTTGTAGTAAAACAAGATTCAACATCATGGGCAGTAATGTATAAATACCAGAAGAGGAAAAAGAGCCAGGGACCACATTAAGGGTAAAGCCAATTGTGGCTGAGCAGGATAGAATTTAGCAATATTAAGCCTTAGTACCATCTTGAGAGAGACATGAACAGGGCTGTCTCCTTGATAATTAGGGCCTATGGTCCTTCTAGGTTGATATAAAAAATTTTTTATGAGCTTACCCTTCTATCTTTGTAATATGGTGCTATTTGAAAAAAGTATTTCCTGCTTAACCCAGTTAGAAGCAATTCAAGTAATGATTTCAGCCATCAAAATTCTGCACCAAATGCCTTGTAATGCATTTTGCAAGCTTAATCTGTGAAAGTAATTAGTAAAACAGATTTATTTTAATGTCATTCAATTAAATCTAGATCTCATTATTTGTGTTCCTACTAGGTACTAAACACCATGTGGGGTGCTGTGGGTAAAAGATGCATGAGATATATCCCATTTCTGCAAAGACCTCATGTTTTAGCAGACTATTTCTACTCTGTGGATTTTTCTCAGTATTGACCCATGGGATATAGTAACTTTACATACATACATACATACATACAAGTTCATGTGTCATACTAGGGCAAAGGTAGAGTTTATAAAACTAGACAAAATGTCCTAGTCTACATTATTTTTCAAAACCATCCAATGTCCTTTCTTACTGGAAGTTTATCTTGTCTTAACCTCTATCTGAATGTCAAAAATAAGATAGAATGAAACTTCTAGAATCAACACTTATTGTCAGTGAGAGAAATTATTTTACTAGGCTCCAAACATTCTGGTATCAAGAAAACACTGTTTCAGCAATATAGTCTTCAAAGGCAGGTATTATTTCTTGCTCAACTTTCTCAACAGCAGGGCTTTACTTTTGAAGGTATCTCACCAAACTTTGCTCAGTAATCCTTCTCCAAAGCTGGTAGGTAGAGTGATAAAATTCTCTCTCTTACCTTTAAATGTGCACTTTCCCTCTTGGCAATTATCCTTGAATTCTTATTTTTAATCTCTCATTTCTCACACCCAAATTGATGTCTAATGATGCTAATTTCTAAATATTTCTTGAATCTATATTTTTTCCATCTCTACTCTCTCTAACTATGCCAGGCCCTTATTTATCATCCAAATCAATGTAATAGCCTCCTAAACCAACTTTTCCTCTCCTGTTTTGCTCTACTGGCAAAGTAATCATTCAAATAAGAAACTCTGACTATGGATTCAACTTACTAAATAGCTTCTGTGGGAGCCTTATTGTCTACAAGATAAAATCCAAGTCTCTTTCTTTAGAATAAAAAATCTGCCATAAACTGACCATAAACTGACCATAAACTGACCCCTGCCTACATGTTTGGCATTGCTTCATGGTACTCCCTACTTTACTTTAGCTGTAACACTGAAAACCTTCATGCCCTGTGACATTTCACTGCTCTCTATCTGTGCTCACTGTCAAAACTCAGCTTGAAATACCCTCTCCTTTTTTTTTTTTACATCTTTATTGGAGTATAATTGCTTTACAATGGTGTGTTAGTTTCTGCTTTATAACAAAGTGAATCAGTTATACATATACATATGTTCCCATATCTCTTCCCTCTTGTGTCTCCCTCCCTCCCACCTCTCTAGGTGGTCACAAAGCACCGAGCTGATCTCCCTGTGCTATGCGGCTGCTTCCCACTATCTATTTTACGTTTGGTAGTGTATATATATCCATGCCACTCTCTCACTTTGTCCCAGTTTACCCTTCCCCCTCCCCATATCCTCAAGTCCATTCTCTAGTAGGTCTGTGTCTTTATACCCGTCTTACCCCTAGGTTCTTCATGACATTTTTTTTTTCCTTAGATTCCATACATATGTGTTAGCATATGGTATTTGTCTTTCTCTTTCTGACTTACTTCACTCTGAAAATACCTTCTCCTTATCTCCTACTTGTTCACTTGACCACCTTCTACTCATATTTCAAGAATAAGTTCATGTGTCATTTCTTCCAGGAAGCATTCTCTGATAACCTTACATCAGGTAGGGTCAAATCCACTTCCTCTGAACTTGAATAGCTCTCTGTGTATCCTTTCATCATAGTACTTATTATTGAAGTTACCTGTATGGACTCTGAGCCTCTTCATGTCAAAAGCCGTATGTCATTAGTCTTTGTGTCATCTTCCATTGTGCCTGAAACATGATCATCACTCAATAAATATTTCATGAAGCATACCAATTCTCCCTGCTTTTCTAAAATATGCACAACATATTCAACATGGTTGCCATTTTCCTATGAACATGTCTCTCCACCCAATCCTACTTAATAAATTTGACAACTCTATCTAACCCTGATACACATGATATTTTGAGTGTTGTTGTTAGCTTTCCCATCTGCTCAGATTTGGTTGTTTATAACTATTTGGTGTTTTCTAGTCCTTAATTACTTTTATAATTTATTAGTGAATTTTATTCCAGGGTCATCCGGTTTCTTTGGTAGCCTGTGGAGAGAGATTCAACAAAAGCCACTTAAAATCTAAGTTAATTACAGTCTCTGTCTTAATTACAGACATGCTATGCATTTTATTAACTCCTTCAAAGAATCTTAAGTATATGAAAAAAGGAAAACTTACTTTTGTAATAATTATGCTAATGTTATCTTGATAAATTTATCTATACTACCCAGGCCCCTCATGGCTAAAATCTTTGTTGCAAAATAATCAGTGACCAGATGCTAGGTGTTTTGCTATTGGTTTACCTTTCTTGAAATCATTGCTGAACATGAACTTAAGCACAAACACATGAATTAATTCACAGTATACAACTTTCTTAATTTCACCTATATATCAGCTCTCTAATTTAGCCTATACTGATTCTTTCTTACTGCTAACAAATCTTTTGTGGTGTACAGAAAGACAGATAGTACCAATAGATACTGGCTAATAGTTTTTAGTTTATGTCTACATATACTTTGATCATCTAAGTGTAACGTAAACTTCATTTGAAATGCCATACTGCATCTTCTACAAAAACTAATCAAAAATATACTAAGGTAACCAATACTCGTGGTTAGATCTCATGGGAGATTTCTTGAATTGGACACCTAAGTAAATGTACCTTAATTTAAGAGTGAGTGTAAGAGAGGGACATCTGGAAGAACTATCCCCATACTGCTTTCTAACACATGAAATGAAAGCATGCTTAAAACTATTCTTGCTTGATAGACAAAAGCATAAACATACTACAATATGATTCCGGTAATTAGGGATTTGGACTTTTATATTTACTACCTCCATTTCAAGTGGAATTGCCTTTTCATTTAAGATGGTCACAGACATCAGAAATGGTATTCATGCATCAATTTTTCTGGTAAAAGTAAGTTATTTCATGTAAAGCTGACCTATTTGACCTAAGCTTTCAATCCAATCTTTCCTGTGGGATAAAAAATGTTAGGAATATACTATGAAGCAACTTAGTATTTTGCAAGTATTCTCACTCTCAAAAAAATCTGACCAAAGAGGGTGCTTCTGAGTTAGTCAGTTTGAATAATAATATTTAAAACTACTGCAAGGCATGCAAAATAGAGCTGAAAATGTAATAGGTAATTATATTCACAAGGATACAATGATTTTACTCCCAAACTCATGGCCTTCATCTATAGATCTAATTCTAATTCACGGAGGAAAAGTAATTCCCTTGCCTATCACAGTGCACATTCCAATAGTGATCTCAGTGAAGAGAGGAAGACCACAGGTAATACAAGCAAAAGTTTCTAAGGGAAGAAACTTTGGGGGAAATTCTAGCCAGCTGTGCATTGGAATAATACCCACCCTAGAAACCAAATAGTTTATACAGAATTCTGACAGATGGAAAAATAGAATAAATAACCCCAACACTAAGATTATGACAATGACAGTTATTAGATGGCTTGCTTAGTTGAAGCTCTGTGATTTGGGATTTGGCACGCCATGTTCCACTGCTGCATAGTTATGGGACATTAATGTTTCTTTGGGTGACATTGACAGCATGATGGGAAAACTTAGAAGATGATAGCGGCCCCTACTGTATTATTTATTATTACTTACCACACATTTCAATTAAGTAGGCTTATGCATTTGGACACAAGAAAAGAACCTGAAATCTCTAATGGACACCTAAAACCAAATGGATAAACGCAAGTTGGAATGTGTATTAGGCTTGCTTTTATACGGATTGACACATATGAATCAACAAAAATTCAGACTAGCCAACATTTCTCATGTCCATGGATTTAAGAGGTACACTTTATGCTTTTGATAATCTGTGCTAAAATACAAACTTACTAAAGAAAATTTGTTTTTTATATAAATAATCAGAAAATAATAATCTTTTATAATCCACTACTCAGCAATAACTGCTACTAATTTTTTTTAAGTTTTTGAAATGAAACATACATGTGAAAAAATATTGTGAAACAATTTCTCACAAGTTCTCAACCAATAACTAATGCTACGCGTAGACTGCACAGCTCCCTCATTCTTTGGTAAGGGGGCAGGAATTACTCTAAGGAATGTGTATATACTGGTTCCTAAGGTGTTTCCAGTAGAATTAATTATAACCCGAAGATTCATAACAGATACTTTTTGGCAATTTTCCTTTCACTTTCCTACCCACAATGGTGGTTACTTCATCTTCTAAATAAACTACTGGCATTTGAAACCTTGTATCAAAGTCTGAGTGATCCAAAACTAAGACAAATGTAATATAGAAAACTGAAAATAGATACATTGGCCCTATGAGAAGATGAATAAAACTGATGCATAACTTGAAAGACTGACAAAAAAGGATACAAGATATAAATACCAGTATCACGAATTTAAAAGAGGATATTTCTATAAATATTACAGATATTATAAAGATAACTGTGCAATAATATGAGACACTTTATGACAGCAAATTTTTCAATTTAGATGAAATGGATAATTTCCGAGAAAAATAAACTTAATAAAATTAGCACAAGAATAAATAATCTAAATAGTCTTGTGTCTAAGGTGATTGAATACATAAATAAAAACATTTTCCCCCCAAAACACTTTAGGTATGTATAGCTTCTCCAATAAAAGTTTACATATTTATATTTTAAAAATTATGTTTCAGAAAATACAGAAGTAATACCTTTCCAATAATAATATAAAAATCTGACTAGGATATTTCCATAAAGAAAAATTACAGATGAATAACTCGAATGAATACAGTGCAAAATATCTCATGTAAAATCCAGGAATACTTAAAAAATATATCAGGATTAAATTGGATTTTCTCCAGGAATGCAAGGTTAGCTTAATATTTAAAAACCAACCAGTGAAAGAGTCTAAGGGGAAAATCAGTTATCTTAATATAGGCAGAAAAGCAATGGTTTGGTTCCAGGACATGGCGTATTCACATGTGTCCTGTATAAGTCAGGGTACAAGACATATGGACCCATGTTCCAAGGATTTCTACCTCAGGAAAAAAAAAAAAAAACCCTGCAACATGGGTTACATAATTTTATGCTGTGTATCCAACATTTGTAAGCTGAACAAGTTACTTCATCATTTTTTTTTTCTTTGTTCTCAACACTGTAAAATTGCAATCCACAAAATTTGCCACTACCTGAACTCACATCATTTTAAGGATCCCAATTTCATAAAAGATATGTTAAGACATTTAATATATATACTTATATATACTTTTTATGCTGTAATCTAATTTCTATTAAAGTCTTGATTATGATTCATAGAGATTAATGATGTGGTATACAAAATATTGTATCAGATAGTGCAATATTATATGGAGAAGAGTTATAGCTGGAAATATAATGGTTCAGTTCTTGAGTTCTATGAGTGTGCAAGGGTTTCAACCAGAATTTTAAATTCAGCAAATAAGTACCATCTTTATTAGTGTCTTAAATTTCTTCCTTTGCCAACTGGAAGCAAGCTAGAGGAAGCCGGCTGAAAATGAGTCAGTGTAAATGCCATGCATTTTACAAAGTCTGATTTTGTTCTCCTTTATGTTTGACATAATAAATCCTAGGAAAATTGCAGTGTTTTAAAAAACTTATATGTAACCCGAACAATTAGACTTCCTATAGGTATAGTTAGTCTCTTGAGAGGAAAGAATTTCAAGATTTCCTCTTTTGTTTTAAGACGTGTATAAAATAAAACTTATAAATGTAATTAACAAATCTGCAAGTATTGTTTGCAAGTCTTCTAAGTTCATAGCAATGTAGATGAGATAAGGAAGTAAGCACAATACTCTCCACCAGACACTTATTTATCTCCTTGGTTTTCACAGTGTTCTAGTCACCTGTCTATAATACCACACATGCTCTATGCTTTATTCATTTACCTACATGCCATCTCCCCTTTTAACCTAGGAATACTTCATAGATACAGTGAATTAATGTTCTTGCTCTTAACTGCTCTTGACTACCAACATAGTGCAGAATAAATACCAACATATTTATTTTGAAAAACAAGTAAAGTAGGATTTTCTATTTTTTTAAAATATTAAACCAAGATGTTCTCTTTTTTTCCAATGCAATGGAGCCAGTATTATGATCTGATTAGAATCAGGTCTTCAAATAATTATTAACTAAACTATGTTTAGTTAAAAATTACTGTGTCCTCTTTTAACAGGAAGAGCAGCAGAAGCAAAAACATGAACTCTGGAAAAACTTTGTTTTCTTTTGTTTTTGGACTGTGTACCATCAGGAAAATTTCAAGAAATTAAAAATATCAATAAACCATGTTTAAGTAAACAATCTTGCAACTTATTTAAATAATTCAAGTAATGGAATAATAGGTGTGTGAATTTGAGCTGAGTTGTTAATATTTGTTGCAAATATAAATTGAGTCTAAAAGGTAGGTGAGAACATAGACAAAACATATAGTTGGGAAAGACAATGAACATTTTGGGGATATTGAGTAGACAAATTAAAAGGAGTAGACTGAACATGTAGGAAATAGTTAAGTAATAAACTTGGAATGGTGGGTTGGGTCATTTTTGGAAGGCAGCTATGCTCACCACTATACCACCAATGCACACTAAAGGAAGTCCATACTCATTTTTGAATGCTGTGTTAGGAAGTGACAAAACCATTAAAACATTTTGAGCAGAATAGTGATACACATAAAGCTGAACTTAGTAACTTTAATCCAGAGAATGTGTAGAATTTGTAAAGCACAGAGAGATTGAGAGCAGAAAAAAATCATTTTATTTAAATCATAAGGTGGTAGTGAACTGATTTAAAATTATGCATATGACAACAGTAATGAAGAAATACTAAATACAAGACCAAGAAAAATTGACTAGGCATAGTCAATGGGATAAAAAGAAAAGAGATGTATTATCTACTTAACTATATTAAAACAGTGGAGTAAAGCATTAAAATATACTCCTTTTATGATTTAATACATAATTAAAACAAGCTGTATATTTTGATGATTTAGTACCTTATTCATTACTGTATATAATAGGTCAAAGGATTCAGTCATTTCTGTTTTCACTTCAGAGCTTTTCAATAAAAATGTATCTTTCAATATTTTATTATTAAGTATATAGATATGTAGTGGACTTTGTATAAAGCACTGTTTGTTGTGGTGATCCATCACAATCTTTTCATTACTTTGTTGCTATAAAGAAGAAAACTTTGGGGAAAAAGGAAAGCCTTGACAGTCTCTGGCCTTTAGAATTACTCAACCTAGGAAATTATTCCCAATGTCCCCCTATTTTGTAGCCTACTTTTGAAGTAATTCCCTAAAGATTTCTTTCCTTTTTGAGCTCTGCATATCATTTCATTTCCTGTCTTCCTATGTAATGGGAAAACATCCTTCATTTTGAAAAAGAGCTATTTAAAACTACAGTTCATCCAAAGATGATGTGTGAATTTGTAGTGTACTGCACACATAAATGGGGGAAAAATAGCCTGGAAAATCCTTGTATAACAGGATCTGTTCTTCTAGTCTGCCTAACTTGTGCACTGGAACCTTATCATAAATTTCAGTTGGATCCACCATATCAGCAATTCATCCTCTCCCATTCTTATTCCTCACTATCCCATTAAAAAAAAGAAAAGAAACAGATTTTACTGCTGAACACATAATACCCAATGAGACCTGGTTATTGGAAGCCAGCCTCATGGAGGGAAGGGTGATTGCTAAGGCAGCATGAGCTCTCCCCTTGTCCACACTGATTTTCCTTGCCTGAGTACATTTTAATGCTAACAAAAATGCTTTAGTGATTATAACTGAACCCTTGGTACAAATTTTGTAAATATGATGTATGCATTAAGAAAATGTATGTAAAACAAACTTCCAATATTGCTGAATTAATATGTTGGTGAGACCTCAGCCAGATGAAAAGCCTATTCTGACCCCATTGAGACCTTCTGTCTTGTGTCATTCACCTAGTTCTGTGTTGTTGCTTTAGTTTTTATGGCCCATCCTAAGGCACAATATAACCTAATCTGTACTATAGAACAACCATCTATGGGTATCACAGCACTTGTAAATATTTTTGTGACTTCTCACTTTCTGGATGTAATTTAGCAATGTTTGCACTATATATACAGTTTTCAACAAATGCATCTCTAGAAATTTAGCATTTTTGTTGCAATTTTCCTATTGGGGAGATCTTTATAATGCTTATGGATTTCTTCAATGGCTTATCTTCCTTGGGTGGCTGTTTTTTATTGTGCCACTTGACTTGCAATTCAAAATTTTTTTTTCTGACCTTCACTGTCTTTTACACTCTTTTTTTTTTTTTTTGCAATAGTAGTGAATTTTTAGCAACATATCTGATTTTCTCAAGGTAAAATAACACTACTTAGATGACCAGTACTTTAAACATTTCTTTCAGAGGGTAGAAATAATTCACTCTGATTACTCCAATGTCCTACTTTCTTTTCTAGATTATGAACTCTCTGAGAACAGGGTATTTATATTTATATATTTATATCCATGGCATTAATGCAGTGCCTAGCAAGTAACAGGTATTCAGTAAAGATTTGTTGAGTTGATGAATGAATTCATCACCAGTTAATATCCTGTCCATGTTGTGGGTTTCACAATCACCCAGTTGGAGAAGGAAGGTTGGATCAGATAACCTTCTTGGATTTCTTTTTCTCCTTGTCTGATTCCATGATACTGTTCATATCTTAATCATCAATATGCATATAAATATTCTGTTCGGCTTGATGCAAAACAGTTCTGTCTTTCTGAATCATAAAGGTTGGTATTTTTACTTCAGAATGACCTTTTTAACAGCTATACACAGTTTTGGATACGGTCTTAATGCCTCCTACTGGCAAATCATAAGGTATTTTTTCCAAAAATCATAATCCTACTGTTTGCAGAATCATAAATATATTACATTTATAGTTAGAGTATGACATTTTTAATGTGAATGGACTCTAAAATAGCCACAGGTGACCAGTTCGATATTTACAGTCTGTGGCATTTCCAGAGAGACAAATCTTTGTTTACGGACTGTCTGACAGTATGACTTCTTCAGATGAGGTAAACATCATCTGTGGTTCAGCAGGAAGCGCACACCATACACAGGTCCTGAGCAACTGCTATTAGATGATCATTGATTATGCTTTTACTATTTTCAAGGTCAAGGAAAAGTCTGTCTAGGCTTATACAGAAGATAGCAAACTACATCCTCAGTAGAAAGGTCTTTGAAAGCCTTTTCTAGCTTTGGCAGTGATGTACTATATGCTGCAGGCTTACCATGTTTCTTTAGCAGGTCATATATTGTTTTTTATGCTCAGCTGAGTAGAGCTAAGATCAATTTTTAAATCACATTGCCATATTATCCATCTCCACAATTTGAGATTAGGTGGATAAATCGTTTGCTATTTTTATAAAAGCCTTTCAGTTATACAACTTGGGAAGGAAAAGAGGTAACCCTCTTCTTTAAAACCCTGAAATGTTGGGTTATAAATTAAAATTAAATAAAATAACGTGCGTAAAAACTCTACACTCTAGAGAAAAAGACCTATTTTATATTTGTAGGGGTATGTAAAAGGAAAAAGATAAATGGAATAACAATAAGGAATGCGTATTGAAAAATTAACTCTAGAAGAACAAGCAGTTTTTCTGTTTTAATCCAAATACTAATGTGGTATAAAACCATTTAAGATACATATGAAATGTGGAAAATATATTAAAAGAATAGCATTTGCTTTCATTATTATTATTATTATTACATTTCCTAGTTAAATATTATATTTTTTGTGTAAAATGTAACCAGTAAAGTGAGTGAAGGGTACATGGGATTTCTCTGTACTCTTTGAACTTTCAGTGAATCTATAATTTTTTCAAACTAAGAAATTCCAAAAAGGAAAACAAGAGTCACATTTGTGGTATCAAAAGGCAAAAATATAACACTGATTATATTATGAATTTTGCTCATGAAAATTCTGAGAAATTTCTTAGTTTACACTTTTTACATAGGGTAAAACTAAACTTTTTTTTGGAATTCACTGAACAACGATTAGGTATTTAACATAAATTGGTAATGATGGTGATTAAACAAGTTAAAGCCATGTTTTTTTTCTTCTTAGCAACAGTGGAATAGACTGCTTAATGGTCTACATTGAATAAAATTGTGAAAGAAAGGTTTTTCACAATTCCTAAAAATAAATGAGAAAAATAGTGTACAAATTGACTCTTTTGACTATTGGAAGGAATTAATGGGGAGGAGTTCTAAAAATCAGAAACTAGTGCATTCACTGGATGTTGGACCCAGAATTTGCTTGACAGATGGTTCAGATAAGCATGTTTAGAAAAACTACCCTTTAGATATCTTCAAATTTATTTTATAGGTTTAATGTTTAAATTATTAAACAAGAAAAATTATTAAACAAGAAAAATTATTATATATTAAATTCAAAGAGGTAGAAAAATATGACAATGTAAACTAAGGGAAACAAAAGAAATGAATTTATAAAGAGAAGGAAAATTAAATTCACAAATTTCAATGTAGAAACAGAGTATAATTCATAATTACAACCAATAGCTTGTTCTTAAAGTAAACATGCAGTTAAAATGGCTAACTTACTAAAAAACATGAACTATTTTTTAAGTAGACATGGTAATTGTAAAGATCATTTGGAAAAATAACATGTGGAAATAGGTAGAAAAACTCTGAAAAAGAACCTTGGTCATATATTAACAAATAATAGAATTCTGTAGTAGTTCAAAAACTTGGTCTTCTTGTGTTAAAAAAAATTAATTGAACTAAATAGAAAATCCAGTGACATAGTTTGTTAAAAAGTATTTAATATATAATAAAGTTGGCTTTTCTATTAGTGGTGAAAAGCTGGTTCACTAAAAAGAAAAAAATATATATGTATGTATCTATATATGTTTATATCCTTGGGACAACTGGTTAGCCATGTGTGAAAACAAACACATCTTTATCACACTCTGTATGCCAAAACATATACCAGGTGTTGCTGAAATTTAAATATAAAGTAGTGGAACTTTGAAAGTAGTAAAAGAAAAAAAAAGGGCCATTTAATATTCTCAGAATGAAATCCCTTAAGCCATAAACAATAAAATAAGACTGACTAGGTAAAAACTGAATACGTATGTATAGCAAAATTGTTTAAAAACAAAGGCAAACCAGGAAAATAATTTGTAATGTATTTTGCAGATAAAAGGCTCATATTTTAAAAAGAAATGTCTTTCAATATCTGATCCATAGCTTCCTTGCCAACATCAATTTCTAACACACTTGCCATTGCCACTCCTTTTCAGTCTCTCTACTCTTTATTTTCCTTAAACATTCCAAAACACCCTCCTATCTCAAGGCATTTGAACTACAGTCATGTAATGACTTGGTATCTTATATCTCCAGGGAAATGGTCTCAGGACCCACCCCCTTGGATACCAAAATCCATAGTGATGCTCAAGTCCCTTATATAAAATGGCATAGTACAAAGAATACAGTTGGCCCTCCCTATCTGCACATGCCCAACCCGTGCATAAGGGGCCAACTGTAGTGCTGCCTTCAAATAGAATGTGCTCCTTTCAGATATCCACATAGCATGTGCCCTCATATCTTTGTTTCTGTTTGCATATCCTCTCCTCAGATGCTTTCCTGATTATAGCCACATTAGCATCCTTGTCACTCTTAATTTCCCTGTTATTTCTTTTCACAGCACCAGTACTTGACATTATTTTATTTATGTCTGTATGTATGTTTGTTTGTATGTATATGTATATGTATTGTCAATCTTCCTATTCTCAAATTTCTTGCAAATAGGAACATCATGCTTTTATTTATCATACTGGCAAAAATTAAAATTCTGGTGGCACACAGAGTTTTAGAAGATATGAGATAACACAACATTTCTTAGGGAATGATGTAGAACACTATCAAGTTGCATTCTTTTACATTTCACTGAGAAATTATAGATCTAAGAATTCATATGACTAATAGAATCACATATATATATATAAAAATATATGTTGAATTTAGTATTATTAGTAATAGTAAAAATAGAAACAATCAAAATGTCCATTTGGGGCCATGTGAACAAATGACTAAGCATCGAAAATGTTATGTCACATAGCGTTTTAAAGAATGAAGTAGATTCACAATTCTGTTACAAAAAAGAACAGGCGAAGCAAGGAAAGCAATGTAAAATCCAATGTGTATAATTTGGTTAAGTTTATGTAAGAAACAAAAAAATGAAGTTGATAATTACCACACTGCAGGGAGTGGAACAAGGTGTCTGAGGTAGGAGTAAAAGACCATTTTGCACTTTTTATCATTTTATGCATCATTGAAACAACATCAACAACCACTATGAGAGATACAGAAAGATGAGGGTAGAGTACAGGCTAAGTTTGTTCAGTGATCAGGCTGGTGAAGGGGCAGATGTTTGACAATAAAGAACCTTAGAGGTCATTATAAGATGTCTGTCTATGTGGAGGAATGGGAAACCATTGAAGGGATTGAATTTGACACAAACCTCCTAGCCAAATTGGCAAAACCAGGGTTTGAAACCACTTTTGTCTAACTCTTCTCTACTTCCAAAATAAGATTATTTAAAGGGGTTGAAAAATATGATTTGAAAACTCTGTAAATAAACTTAACTTACCTAACTTTACATGGGCATGCTATATTGGGTTTACCTGGTGGTATCATATGTACATTGGAGAGGAGATTTTCTGAGAAGTAAAACAAATCCTTTAAATTTAAATGTATAAAACACAGCTTATGCGTCTAAATTAAAGATACCTTTAAAAGTTAAGTACATTTATATAAACCTTCTTCTCTCAGATGGGGAATTATATTTGTAACCTCTCCAACTTGGCATATATTTATACAATATATTCATATCTATTTTTAGTTTGATATGTTTGGAATTTTGTTTAAAGTGAGTTGTAATGGGGACTGCTGGTACTAACTTGCAGGCTTTAATTTTTCTCTGTACTCTGAAAATATATAAATACAAATGGAAAAATGTATGTTATCAGAGTAAATTTTTAAAGATGAATGAATGAATAAATAGATAGTTCTGTGACAGCTGCTATGGGCAATTCTAATATTTTGCTTTGGGAAACTCTAATTGTTTTCTTTATTAAAATTAAGAAAGTAGTAGGTAAGGCTTCAAAGAAAACCATTAGCTATTTTGTTTTTGAAGTAATTTTATTCTATTACTACATTTCATTATGGTACGCCTTTACTGACTATTGAATAAAGGTGATGCTAGAAGATATTTTTTTTCAAAATTATTTCTCCATCAAAGATAGTTTGAAATTCCTTTGATGTTCATCCTTTCCATTTCTATTTGTCATCTTCCTAAAGTTACACTTAGATTATTAAAACAGTTTCTGATGGGTAGCCTTACTTCTAGTCCATTCAACTCATCCAAGCCTGCTAAAGCTCTATTTTATTTCTGTGCTAAAGCATATGAAATGATGCTTTACCGTTCAAATGGTAGAGTCTCAAATCCTTCATCTGGCAGAGAAAACCTTTAAGATTGTGAGTATTAATATAACTGGATTACCCTACATACAGATAATTAGAGGAAAATGGTCCCAATTTGTGGGGTCAGAGTCCTGGAAGTAGATCTTGCCATTGGGAGTGGGGCAAAAGCTGAAGGAATTGAATTGGAAGCAATGGAAGAAATTTAGACAAGAAGGCCAAACTTGTTATTCCTTCTCCTCCTAAAAAATCAACAGACACCACGCCAGGTGTCAAAGTGGAAGCATGGAGGGAAAGGACTAGGAGTAGTTAATTAATATAAATTGTTTGTTCTGAAATGATGGTAGGGATGGAGGCAACTTTCAATACATTAATGAGATTGTTCCAGTAGGTTAGTGGAGAGTTCCAGTGGGAAATCCAGAAATCTTAGCAGATGGTCAGAAACAAAATCATTTTAGAAATAAATACTATTTTTGAGTAGTACTTCAAAATTTGTATTTTATTTGTCCTTCTCTATTTATATGTAATAAAATAGTAGCTAATATTTATGTAAAATATTTATGTAAGGTTAGTAACAATACATTAGGTGCTTTGCATGCTTTATTTCACCTCCATCCTCAAAATAATCAACCCTATGAGGTAAGAACTATTATTATCACCAGTTCATGGATTACAGAACAGAAAAAGTAAACGACATATTGAAGATAACACTGTAAGTAAGTGACACTGTTGGGATTGGAAGCCAAGCTTTGCTGACACCAGAGTATATGCTTTGGGCTCCTACACTGCTTCTCCCACCAGTAACTGTTGCATATTCCCAGTGCTATATAGCTACAAATATATTGATAGAAGAAGAGAAACCTGAAAGCCAGTGTCTGTATTGATTATCTAGAGAGTTGCAGTTGCCTTTCTGAATGGGAACTGAGACTAGATCTGCATTCTTTAGAAAATGACCTACACTCTTTAAGGAACGGTTTGTTTTGTGAACTCTCCTTTACCCTCAGTCCAGCTGGTGCCCTAGGTTAGACAATTTCCTCCAGGGTATGCTATTTGACTGGCTAGATCATACCCACCTAGTTCATTTCTTTGTGACTGGTCTACTTAACACTTGCTAATGTTTTAACAAATGATTTATTTCTGTCACTTGAGACATTTTAGCTATCTTTCAGAGCAATCTATTTTAGGTAATGAACAATAAAGATGCTTACAAAGTAACTTTTCCTCTGGCTCTTAACCAAAGGAATCTGAGACAATTTTTCTTTCAGTCTGTGATGGCAGAACACTTAAAATAGAAAAAAGAAAGGCAGTTTAGTAATACTCATTTAATTTGCTCCTATTTAGTATTCTAATAAGAAAGGAAATATTCTTCTACCTATAGTGTTTAGGTCTCTGTATTTTAATATTGTTTTCAGTGCTTACCTTATATATGGGGGAATATTTTAGCTATAATTTATACTCCCTACAATTATAATCTATTAAGACCCGACCTAATCATTTCATTACACTGGATTATTTGGTTTTAGTCTGCTGAGCATTAATGCAGCTTTTAATGTCATTGGTTTTGATACCCTTATAATGAGCTCATTTGTTTTACTACACAAAATTATCTTTTTATTGATGTGCTAAGGTAGATACCTACAATAGAAGATCATCAAAACAAAATGAGATTTTGTGATTCAACTCTCATGTTTTGATTTCTTCAGTGATTTTGTTATCTCAGTCTGGCTGCAGGTGTTTTTGTAGATAAACAATTGGATTAATTCAAAACCCCTAGAGCTCCTCACCCATTACACATTCACAAGTCAATAGTGTCAACAAGGTAAGAATAAACTAAATTAACCAAGAGATTCTGTTTCACAGATCAAAAAGACAATCAAATGAGAAAAGGTATGTGAGTGGGGAAATATATTAGGGACTAAGAGCTGTGTAGAATTAAACCCTCAAATGGAAAGTTTGAAATCGGTCTAATATGCCTTGAGATGCTTTGGAGAAGAAACGGAGATTTTTGAGAGGATAAAAGAGATGACTTGAGTGACAGCACACTATTTTACATATTACCAAAACCCTCTCCCAAGGACAAAAACAAAAGTGGACTGTTAACATAAATGCTGATGCACTCCCTCTATTATATTACCATATTCAGCCAAATGTATGCAGATCTGGAGGCCAGCCAGAACCACTGTCATTCCCATTCTCCCAAAACAAAAATACTTGTTCCTAATCAGTTTACCACACAGACTTTTTGTGTCCTTTTTCTACCTCCGTTTGGGACAGAAGACCCTGAGATTTAGAGCACATGAAGGGGAATTAGTAAAAAGATGAGTTTATAGTTGTAAGGCCAGCAGGTCCGGGGAAGGGCCCAGGGAGCCAGACGGAACCCCCGCCAAGGAGGCTGATGCAACCGACCGGTCTTCCCGCTCCCCGAGGGGCGGAACCAACAGCTCCGAGGCTGATGCAACCGACACCCAACACTGCCACAACATCCAAAAGATTACCAAAAAAGGGCTGCTTCACACAGCAAGCGCCTCCCCTGCGTCCACCCCTATAAATTTTGTTCGCGCCCGCACCCGGGCGCGACTTCTCTGTAAGGCCAACTGGCCCGAGGCAGGGGAATGCAATCAGACTCACAGGTTGCATCAGACCGAAACTTTCCGGACCACCCAGTTCCAGGAACTGACCTGGGGACTTTCCACCCGGCCCAGCCTTCCCGCCTTTCGAGGGGCGGGACTAACGGTCCCAAGACTGATGCAACCGGCACCGGATATTGCCACGATACCCGAAGAGACCACCAAATAAGGAATAACATGTGCCCTCCCGGATTCACCACACCCCTTTCCCTTTTTCCCCTATAAATTCTGCCCAAACCCTCGCCCCGGCGCGACTTCTCTGGCCCCTTTCTCTGGACCACTGAACCTCGCCAGGGAGCGTTCCCAAATAAAGCTTGTTTAAGCCCTCCCCCGTTTCTTGGTGCCGTTCCTTACATTCTCTGGCCCCTTTCTCTCGGCTCGCCCGGGAGCGTTCCCAAATAAAGCTTGTTTAAACTCTCCGTTTTTGGTGCCGTTCCTTACAATAGTTTGTAGGAGGAAAGAAGCAATATGGATTATGTGTGTAGGTGGTGGTAAAGATTTAGAAGAGTGGCAAAAATTTGGGAAAGCATCTAAGCCAAGGTGATTAGAGGAGGATGCAATCAGGCTAAGGTAAAAAGATTTCCTGACCGAACTCAGGGCTCTATGAAATCTGTAATTATATCTGATGACACTAAAATCTAGGTTTTAGTGGTTTTCCACAGCAGTGATCTGGAATGGGGAGGCAGAAAAGGTAAACAAAGAAATATGAGAATTAATATTATTGGATAGAATCTGGCTGAAATGATGAAACATAATTTTAGGATGAAAATGAGATACAGAGAGAGTAAAATGGGGAGTGGAGGTGAGGAGAAGAAAGACAATGAAATACTGGGAGAAAATACTGGGAGAAAATTTGAGAAAATCTCAAAATGAGATGTCTAAACATCCTCTACTCCATAAAAGCAACAAGAAAACTGGCCCCCCAAAAAGCCAGAACAAACTGTTTCAGAACTCTAGAAATTAACCAAAGGCATGTAGTAACCAGGAGAATATTTGTTCAAGAAAAATTGCTCCATCTCAGTAAGAACTGCCAGCTTTGTGGCATTTTAGCTTCCTCTACTCTCATCACCTGCTCTCTCAACATCTGCTGTGGAAAATCAACAGGGCAGCCACTGGAGGGAGCAAAAGAGGGCTAGATCTATTTCAAAGACTCATTCTCAAAGAACTGTCATTATTTGGTTTGTCTGACGGTTCCCCAGAAGATCCCACTTGCAAAACTATTTATACTGATATGACTTGGAGCTTATCCAGTACTGAACAACTGTTTCTCTGGGGGGATGGTGTGGGAGGGTATTTGTCATAAAAAATTGCAGGTAACTGTTTAACTTCGTGGTCCCTTGGGGGTAGTTGGGGCAAACAACAGTATAAACAAAGAGCTTAAAAGGAGAAGCTGGAAATGAGATGTCCATAGGGCTTTGAAAAGCTCTGAAACATTACTGGGAATCTAGAAGACCACATACATGGGTAGAGCACATGCCCCAGGCAGTGCCTTTCCTTCTTAGGAGAGTCATATGAAGGCCCTGAGTGCTCATCCCTGGCTGAGCTTTTGCAAGCAGGAAGTGAAGGCAAAGATAGAGTCGATAAATACCTGGCTGAGTGCTGAAGGTATGCCACTTGGCAAATATTCAGTGCATTTTGCCAAAAATGAGTTGTTCACATACAGTGGAGATCTACTTCTGGACTCTGTTACATTCCATTGACCTATGAACGAAGAACAAAAAGCATCGCTCACCACCCAGTCCTACAAAGGTTTAGTCTTAACCTACTATGGTCGCTGACCAGCAGTGCACTCTGAGGGGAAATTAAGAGAGTAACCGAATGAGGCATTCTGTGCTTTGGACAAGCAGACCCCTTAGACAGTCAGATGTATAATTCAGAAAGAACTTTTAATGAACCCAGATTCTTGCATCTTCTCATACAAAGAAAAGCACTAAAATCGTTAACTTCAGATAACTGTTCTTTGTGATTAGCAGCAATCTTTTACCAAGATGTATGCTTGCCTGTACTTATTCCTTAGCAAAAAAAATCTTATATAAACTGGCTTCTACCTTATCCCTTTGGACCATTTTTCTCAGAGCTAGCTAGGTGACTGGCTCCTGGCCTACAGCCATCAGCAAGACCCTGAATAAAACTTAAACTCCTAACTCTTATGTTGTGTGGTTTTCTTTAAGTCAACAGATCTGTATATCTATCTTTACATTGACACGACACTGTTCTGATTACTATAGATTTATAAATTTTTCTTCCTTCTCAAAGGTTGTTTTGCTGCTATTATCGTTAGGTGGGTATTTTTCATTTCCATATGAATTTAGAATCAGCTTTATTCTATAAAACAATATTTTTAAAAGGAATTGCATGGAAAATATAGTTTTATCTGTAGAAAATTGATAATAGTGTTGAGCCTTCCTACCAATGAACAAGGGATATATCTTCATTTATTTAGGTTTTAAAACTTTTCTCAGGGCGTCCCTGGTGGCGCAGTGGTTGAGAGTCTGCCTGCCGATGCAGGGGACACGGGTTCGTGCCCTGGTCCGGGAAGATCCCACATGCCGTGGAGCGGCTGGGCCCGTAAGCCATGGCTGCTGAGCCTGCGTGTCCGGAGCCTGTGCTCCGCAACGGGAGAGGCCACAGCAGTGAGAAGCCCGCGTACCGCAAAAAAAAAAAAAAAAAAAACTTTTCTCAGAAATGTTTTGCATTTTTCGGTGTCTAAATCATTCACACATTTTACTAGATTTATCCTTAATATTTTAAATTTTATGCTAATTTAAATGGTATGTTAAAAATTTCAATCTCATATTGTGTATAAATACGATTTGTGCAAAGTGGTCTTTCTGTTTTGCACCCTGCAAATCTTGTTAAATTCACATATTGGTTCTAGTAGCTATTTTGTACATTCCACTGGATTTTCTATATAGATGATCATGCCATCAGTGAATGAAACCAGTTTCAATTCTTCCTTCCCAGTCTGGATGTCTTTTATTTCTTTATTTTCCTTCCCTGTTTGCAAGGCTAGAACATCCAGTACAATGTTTAATAGCAGTGGTAAGGCTGAATATCATTGGCTTTTACTGTCTTAGGGAAAAAACTTCCTATCTTCCACCAATAAGTATAATGTTAGCTTTTAAAAAACTTTAAAAAATTTAAAATGTCAAATGTGTAAGGCAGGTCCATGGAAAATTATACAGTATAAAATATAAAAAGTAGAGTATAGTATAAGAAGAGGTTCTGAAAATCGATAGTCACTGAAATGAGTATCATTTCTGTTAGGTATAAAAATTCTCATTTACTTATGTGAGAAGACATTAGCGTTATTATTGATATTGAGGATATGGTTTTGGTAACAGAGGGACGATGAATAGTACTGATAGAAAATTTGCTGGCTGGGAAACCCTAGGCCAGTTATGTAGCCTCTGTACCCAAATTTCACCACTTGCAAAACATGAGGATTAGATGAATTAAAACTAATAATTTGCTAAGAACAGTGCCTGACACATAGTGTTATGTAAATCAATCAATATATATTAGTTCTTAAAGCTTAGCATTTTCACAATTTATGTATAGCCTAGAAACCAAGGATTAAGTATTTATTTTAAACAACTTATAAAATCATAAGCCAACAGGGGAATAATGTTTATCTATATTCCTCTCTCCAAGAGATAGTTTTGATGAAGATTTCCCCAAACATGAAAGATAATTTTGCAGACCAGCATGGGCCAATTGATTTGGTCAGAATAGGCTATGTATGCTATAATACCAAACAACCTTCAAATATTGGTGCTGAAAACCTCAAAGGCTGATTTCTGAATTACATTTCATCTCTAGGTTACCAAGGGGAATGTGCTCATCATAATCACTTAGGGACCTTGTCTAAAGAAGCAGGTATCATCTTAAATATTGCTGCTTGCTGTGCTAGAGGTAAAGAAAGCTCTGGAAGGTTTTACCCTGTCACATCATTCAAATCAACTCATTGGCTAAAATTAGGGTATCTGGGAGTTCAGTCATCTATGTTCCCCAAGTGAATGAGAACCAAATAGCTGTGAAGAGCATTAATAAATATCACAGATGCCTGGTGTGTGGACTGTTGGGTAGGGATGAGAACAAAGGAAGGAAGCGGCCAATACGATTAAGTGGAATGAGTGCTTTAGTTCTGGATTTGTACAGCCTTCCTTTTCCCACTCGTATACTACCACCAGCACACACACTCACATATACTTGATGCAAGGCAAGCATTCTCATTCAATTATCTATGTTTTCTAGAGAGACAGAAAAAAAGAAAGGCACCAATTTTAATCTGGCATTTATTTGTGCCCCTAGATCAGCCAAAGTTTGTAGCTCTGTGGACTGGAATAATTGTCACAGCAGTTTACCGTATGGTATCATCAGTTACTCTTTGATTTACCTAACAAAATCTATAGAGCCTTTATTTGTCTAATGGGCCAACGTGTGACTACTGGAGTATCAAACTGCCTTTGCATTAAAAATATCTAACACAGAAGTGGAAAGGAAGTAGTTTCATTGAACTGAGTTTAAAAAAAAAAGGAAGGTTCTATGCATCTATCAGCCTCATCTCCCATTATGTGTCCTAGCATGAGACCTCGTACCTCCTCAGGACCCCTAATCTCCCTGATCAGGATGCATATGGCCCTCTCTTGAAGTTGCGCCTATTTTAGACAACGCTTACGTATTTCGCTTTGTTTCAGTTGTGTAAAAGCTTTAGAGAAGAGAGAAGGAATTTCTCACCTGTCTAGGATCCTGAATCCACATAGGGCCAGGACCAAATTACTAACACACTTTGGGGACATATAACAATGGATTGGTCACTATCGCATAAGCACAGATGTGCTGCTTTATCTCACACGTTGCCCTTAGTTACAAAGACATTTTTTTCAAGCATCGTTCATGAAAACAACTACTGGAGGCAGAATTGGTCCTATTTAATTAACTTCTTACTTCCAACCCTCAGGCACAGAAGAAAATAATGAAAAATCACCGTGAAACAGTTGGTGACCACCTAATCAATTTTTGCAATATTTCTAAATGTTTCATTTCTATGTAAGCACTTTTTCCCGTAGCATTTTGGTTATCAGAGAAATTTAATTCTATTAAAATAAAGGAAAAAAGTAGAAAAAATGTTATATTGTTTACTTTTTCATTGAATTGTTTAGTTTATTTTTATGCTTCCCATTCACTATAACTCTATTTGATTCAGTTGCTATATTTCCTATTTTTTATAATACTCTGAATTCTGTCTGCTCTACCCCACTTAATTTTCATGCAGTTATCTTTCCTCTCCAAATAGCCATACTGTATCATTAACAAAAGGCAGCAGAGTGAAGAAAATTGATGTTTTTACCTCTCCTCTTAATATCAGAAGGCAACTTGTATTCAGTTTACTTATATTTGTTCCTTTTTCATATTTATCCAATGGAATTTGAGCAGAAGACTAATATATAATGAGCTGAAAACTGATTCTGAATATGCTTACATTGGAATAATACATAGTGCTCAGGTTGCATGACAACATTGGTATGGCAATGTATAATACATTATTACTGTTTTTATTTGTTTGTTAATTACACTGATACATTGATAAACTGCACAATGGCCCTAAGTCCATCTTTTCATCTTCCCTTTCTCTCTTTGCTATAGAAATTGTGATGAATAACAAGAGATATGGATCAACACTTTAAATAAATGAAAGCCTTGGTGCTAGTTATTATTTTGAATTTATAGTTCTTGTAAAATGGAAACATTTCACAGTATTTCACAGAAACCTCAAATACTTAATTTTTTTCCTACAAATCCTTCTAACTGTTGGTACTTCAAGTTGCTATCTAAAAACCAAAAACAAACTATACCTCCATGTGTTATGTAAACTCTAAAGAAAATAGTGATATCAAAATAAACCAACCTTTCAAAGCAAGAGAGTTGTCATGTATGTACTATATATGGGGACAAACTTCCACAATTTTCCATAGATGGGAACTAAATTACCATTTCCTTGTGTCTGCAAAACTTGGAGTAAGAAGCAGATCATTTAAGATAATTGTGCACAAAGTTCCCCATGCTAGTAATATAAATTGAGGGAAGACTGAGGGAGGGGTAATGGTAATAAAATTAAGGTGGCCACACAGAAACTTATCAAAAGATTCAGTTAAGGTTAATATGGTTAATTTCAGAATGTGAATATGATTCTGGGAATTAAAGTACCAGGAGGCAGTGTCAATAGTTTTGAGAAAAATTCTGCATATGAAAATAATATTGCCAAATGTAGATACTGAATATAATTGTAAGCATGATATTAAAAAGAATATGTTTTTATTACATCAACTGAAATTGATCATGCTGTTTCATGAATCCATGGCTTTTTATAATCTATCCCTATGGCTAGATTCTCTCCCCTGATTTATCCACAAAAGGACCTTATGGGATTCCCTGGTGGTGCAGTGGTTTAGAATCCGCCTGCCAATGCAGGACACACGGGTTCGAGCCCTGGTCCGGGAAGACCCCACATGCCGTGGAGCAACTAAGCCCGTGCGCCACAACTACTGAGCCTGCGCTCTAGAGCCAATGAGCCACAACTACTGAAGCCCGTGTGCCTAGAACCTGTGCTCCACAACAAGAGAAGCCACCGCAATGAGAAGCCTGTGCACCGCAACCAAGAGTAGCCCCCGCTCGCCGCTGCTAGAGAAAGCCCGTGAGCAGCAACGAAGACCCAACGCAGCCAAAACCAAATAAATTAAAAAAAAAAAAAAAAAAGAACTTACGTTCAACAGGAACTTACATTCACCTTCCAAATCACTGAAATATCAATCTTTCTTTGGCACTTCCCTGAACCCAGGTTAGAACTGGTTTCTTCCTAAGTTATGCTGTCACTGAATTGCACTTACTTGTTTACATTTCTTGCTTGTCAGTGAACTCCTACTTGAGAGCAAGGACTTTTTCCATTTTCTTTGTATATATATTGCTGGTCCTGGTAGATATTAGGTATGATGTATATGTGTGCTAAATGAATGATTTTAGTCATTATAATTCATGATTATCTCTTTCTAGTAGGAAGTAACAATCAAGACCAATTGTCTCCTTTTAAGTCTTCCGAGTTTAAGATGCCAGAAGCAATGTTTTGCATATTGTGTTGGCAGGAGGACACATATCCAGGTCATTTAAGACACTTTGACAAGACAATGGAATAAGAGGATTGGTGGTGGAGAATAGATCACATGAAATTAATGAAAGAAGGCAATGCAGAGGAAAAAAATAGCACAAACCTCCACCCACTTGTAGATGTTTAGTTCTACATGGAAGAAGACTTAGGAGAGTAAGTAAAGGAAACAGCAGGCTTGGTTCAAGTTTTGCACAACAAACAGAAATCTACTGTTCTTGAAAGACCAGAGAGGAATATTATTTGGACTTCTACTCAATCTGCTTCCTACTCTAAGTGCGATTGCTGACAAAATTGGGAAAGTCTCTCTCAGTGACTTTTTCTTAGTAAGCGTTTTAGACACTTTTCTACCAACTAACCCACTATCATCACTGCTCTATAATTATTTCTTCCAGTAGTCTGTGAGTTACTTGAAGACAGCACCCTGACTTTAGCTTTATTTTTCCTTGCCAAAGAATCATAATTTATTTGGATACATACACAGAGTTTTGATTATTTTTTAGATAAATATTCTTTTTTGTATCAGCTAAATGGGGCCTGGTCCTATTTACATGAAAATCTACGTAGAGCATTATAATGCTAAAAAATTCTGTTGGTTTCATGTTAAGAGTATCCAGTGGTAATGCAATAACAAGAAAAACAGAAGACCTACTTATTAGGCATGACTGGGAAAGTTCTGGAAATATTTATAAAAATTGTTGCAAACTTCTAAGAACTCACCTTAGGGAAATAAGTCAAAATAAGGAAAAAAGCTATATTCTCAAAGATGTTCACTGAAAAATTAATAGTGAAGGTTATAAACTAAATTTCAACAAAAGAAATTGATCAATTATTCCACATTAATGCAATGAGATATTTATATAGTCATTAAAATGATACTTATAAAGATTTCACAGACACATAGGAAAGAGTTATTATAAAATTTAAAAGGAAAAAAGTGAACTGATAATTGCAAATGCTATATGATTGCAATTATGGTATATATGCACTAAATGGAAAAATGAGTGAAATAAAATATTATTATAGTAATGTCTTTAGGGTGGTAGGATTATGACTGTTTTTAATTTTTTAAAATTATCTTTAATGTTTTAATATTTAAAATAAAGTCAAGAGAGAAAATTTTAGGGTTTTTTTTTTTCCTCTTGGGCGCTTATGTTGACTTAAGATGACTTTAAAGGACAAAAAGCAGTTCTTATAAAAACTCACAATATAACTCATTTATTCAACATTTCTTAAATATTTGCTAGAAACTTCTGTGTCTCTTGAGCATTTCTATTTTTTTTTGTACCAGTGATGTCTAAATATAACACAAATCTAACAATTTTGTAGGTCAGAAGTTCAATACCTCAATATCTCAATACCTCAGCTCAGCATCATCCAGGGCTTCAGAAAATCAATGATATATGAATATTGTCAGTGGCCGATTGAAATATGTTGTGGTGGCAGTGACCATAACAGGCAGCTGCTGTCATCACTGACATTTTTTACAGAGGTGCCAAGGATTGAAACAGCTTGGAAGATTTAAGTGCTTTGGTCTCTGAAAAGAGTGCTTCACAATGAAGGCTTATGGCAAGGTCGGGGTCAAGCAGCAAGTGCTTGGCAGTTACAAATAGTGAATACTGAGGCAGTACCTAATGGACTGGATTGTAACATTAAAAAGCCCATAAAAATGGCAATTTGGGAATTTGGTAGAGCAGAGACCCTGGCAAATGCAGTTAAAGGACACTCACTCATCTAAAAGCAGCCCTCTGGTGCCAAAGACTTGCTTCACCTTCAAGGTCATTCCCCTGAAAAATATCTTCTATAAATATTGAGAAATCTGCCATTTTCTGTAAGCCAGTCAAAACTCCAAGTAAAAACCAAACTATTTTTCATCTTTAAATGATTTTCAAAATCATGCAAAAAGTAAATGTTTGGAAAATTCTTCTACAAGGCAAGATGAAAAAATAATTAAATGTGAACGATTAGGTTACAGTATTTGAACTCCACCTCTAAATTGGACTCCGAGGTATAGGGAATGAGTAATTTATTAGTCTCTATTTTACAAATTTCCTCTAATTAGACAGAAACAAGGCACACGGGTTGTTTGGTGGTGGTGGTGGTGATATGTGGGTGTCTATGTGTGTGCTTGAGAGTGCACATGTGTCTGTTTATACCTGCAGGCCTCAGCTTTAATAGGCAGGACCTATCTATACAAGAGGGGGCCAGCATTACTATTCTTACTTTTAAAAGTTCCAGATTCTTCTTCCTAGCTGCCAGGATCACATTTCTTTACATTTACAACAAATATTCAACACTTCCGCCCCTTGTCAAACCAACCCCTCCCTTTGCTCTCCATGTCACCTGCTGTAGTAATTGCTGGCACTGCCATGCTTTTATGTTCTAGGAAGAAACCTGGGGTTGTGCCCATGGAGAGGAAATTTTAAGAAACGTGATAAAAAGAGAAAGATTAGAATCCTCTAAGCATCCTGGAAAGTAAGGCATTTGGAGAAACATTGTACCCAAATCATTGTGGGCATCAACCTAATTATAAAGACATTAAGGACCTGGGGCAGCAGTGAGCTGCTTTCTCAAGAGCGGCAGGAGCCTTCTGCTGGGAACAGCCCTATGTGGTCTCACAGTTCAAAAAGGAGGATGAAAAAAAACCACACCTGGGAATCTGTGGAAAGAGTGAGCTTTAGTACTTTGTCTTTGATCACTTAGAGTAAGGACAAGGGCTCACATGGCAACCAAATGTATTTTCTCTGCTTAACTACCTCTTTTCAGCCTGATAGGTGCCTACTGTCTTAATTAGGCACCTCATTCCACACAGAAAAGAAGGCACAGCAGTGCTGCTTCATGTTATATATTCTGCTCAGTCCCCTTTGGGTAGTAAGAGCTGTTTTTGATACTAAAACTGATTTGTATCTTTTTCTTTTTCTTAACCTTAGCTCTACAGTCTGCTAGATGTCTGCAGTGGTACTTGCCTCAGCAGAAGGGCCATACATCACTTGCCTGACAACTCTTTACATATGCCATACGAGGTATAAAAACTATTGGGATTTTGGGATTTAGCTCTATCACCATAACCCTATAAAACCTGATAGCCAGATGGTCAAGTACATTCAAATGACTGCAGCTAAACACAAAGGGGAAAAAAAAGAAAAAGAAAAAAAAAATATATATATAGAGAGAGAGAGAGCCAGGGGAGGGAGAGGGAGAGAGAGAGAGTGTTTGTGTGTATGTATATGTTTCATTGAAATTTTAAAATGCAGCTGGAAAACCCCCTCAAAACCTGTGAAAACACTGCATGGCAAAATCTTCCCCACTTGTAATAAGCTCAGCATTCACAGACAGTTCTTAGGTGAGAAAAAGAAAGGAAATGAACTTGTTTTTGATACACATTTGTTCTGATCTGAAATATCTTGACATACACTTAACAGCTCTATCTTTGGCTTTGGGTCACACTCTTATCCTAATCCCTCATGTTATTCAGTGTTTTGCAAGGGAAAGCATCCATAATTTCAGATTGCATTAGAGAACACCAGGCCTCTAATGTGTGTACAATGCAACATTTCCCCTTGACTTTTGCAGATTGCATCACCTTTTAGAGTTGACAGTAATTTGCAGGAAGCAGGAGAGAGATTGGGCTTAATGCTCATAAAGAATGAATTGTGCCAATTTAGTTATCCAAATACTTTCAAAGTGAGACACTCTCCTTCCTCACAGGTGTTAGACATGTTATCATGAGAAAGCTAGAAGGGCTGTAAGCAGCAGTTAAGCCTCAACTAATCATTTTTATAAGAGCTAAATTGTAATGACAGAAAACAAGAGGGCCAAATATAATGGCAAACAATATTATGTTGTATCTCTATGTGTTTCAGAATTCTTTTCATCCAAAGTAGTTCAGGGGTTCCCAAGCTTTTAGTACAATCCACTTTAGGCATTGATAGACAAGGATAAAGCCATTTTTCACAGACATTTTAAATTAATGCTTTAAAAATGACTTGAATGTTTTAAAGTACTACCTAGTGATTACATGTTGTGTTTATGTGTTTTGAGGACTATATTTATATATTCATATCTGGTACTAGGAGCTAGGAGCAAAAATAAATTGGCACAGGTGGGAAAGGAGTAAATAAGATGAAAATTAACAGTCAGTTCTAGTAAGAGAGAGGAAATCAAATAGCAAATTGGTCCAATGGGAGTACCCATGAATGAGTTGGTTGGTTATAGTAGAACTTCCTATCACCCTTGGCAAGGGCTATCTTAGAATCCCTGTTTTCTCTTTGAACCAATTTGAAGAAAGCATTCTTTTCATTTGGGTACTTATTTACAATGAACCTGGAAAAATTTCTAAGAAACCAGGAGAATGCAAATGCTTCTCTGGTTATGATGGTGGTGACTCACTTACTGACTGTTAAGCCACCCCACAGCTGTATGGATCTGCCATGGTGTCCCTACACCTCTGTCCCTACCTTGGTTCATATAAGTTGACTTCATGAATGCTGACTGTTAAGGGCAGTAGACTGTAGAAACCGAGTACAAATTTGGAGTCAGACTTTTTTGGTTCCATTTCTAATCCTGCTAATTACTAGTTGTGTGACCTTGGGACAATTATTTAACCTTCCTTTGTCTCAGGTTTCTTGTCTTAAAAGAACCATGTTAATTGTACCTACTTTAGGATTGCTGTGAGGATCCTGCAATCATTGGAAGTTCCACAAACGCAGACACTAAGTTTGCTAAAGACAATCTTTTTCCACGCGCAAGTCCTTAGGACTCTGGTGAGACTAGAAATAGTTTTTATTTGGAATTATACAACAGGAAGTGGACTTTTTTAACCATTGAAAAATATATTTGAAAAAGTGGGAGGAAATCTCAAGGTGGTTTTTTGATTTATAAACAGGGATGTTGAACTTCAAGTGTTTAAAATAATATTCAATTCTGCCAAGTGTCTCCTAAGTCATTTAAAATTTTTGTTTTAGATCTTTGCACTGCAATTCTCTTCACCTCAGGCCTTCCAAAGACTGCTTTATTCATTTCATTCAAGTTTCAAATTGAAATCATCTCCTCCCACAATCTTTTCTTATCTTATAACCTAAGGGTGTATACCCCATCCACTCCAAACTCAAAAATAGAGAAATCCTGATTTGCCTTTGACTTTCCTTGTTAATATGGCCTCTTAAATAATGGAACTAAAAATTTTAAAACAAATTAAAAATTAGACTGAACAAGGTCACCTGATTGTCTGTTATTTCACCATATATTTAAAAAGTGGGCCTGTTTCCTTATCTGGTCTAAATATTTCAGAAAGGCAAAGATAAAAGAAAATGAAAGAATAATATATATATATTTAAAATTAATTAATTTTTGGCTGCATTGAGTCTTTGTTGCTGTGCGTGGGCTTTCTCTAGTTGTGGCGAGTGTTGGCTACTCTTCACTGCGGCGTGTGGGCTTCTCATTGCAGTGGCTTCTCTTGTTGGGGAGCAAGTGCTCTGGGCGTGCAGGCTTCAGTAGTTGTGGCACACGGGCTCAGTAGTTGTGGCTTGTGGGCTCTAGAGCACAGGCTCAGTAATTGTGGCGCACGGGCTTAGTTGCTCCGCGGCATGTTGGATCTTCTCGGACCAGGAATTCAACCCGTGTCCCCTGCACTGGCAGGTGGATTCTTAACCACTGCACCACCAGGGAAGTCCCATGAAAGAATAATATTAATTTCACATTATTCCTAGTTTAAAATGAGAAATGTTCCAGAGGGTTTAACCCCATAATATCCTGAAAAGCTGCCCCTTCCCAGTGTCACATCAAATGAATGTAAAACTGAAAGCAGAAACAATCTGTAACTTCATTTTGGGTTGATAGATGAAACTTATTTTTCATTGCAGAGTAACATATGAGAAAAAAAATCACGATATTTTATATATATATATATATATATATATATTCTATTCATTCTATATAAGCAACTCTGCTTCAGTTGTAAATAGCCTGTTATGTGATTCGAAGATATCAGAGATAATGGTCACCTTGCATTATAAATTTTGGTATGCTTTTATGCCAAGAGAAAAGAAATGAGGTTTTTAGTTGACGTTCCAATATACTGGATTCTTTTTTTAGTTAAGTAGCAGGAAGCAGCTGACTTTCACTCTAATGGAATGAATGTTTTCTTTAACAGGCTGTCCATAATATTAAATCCTGGGTTTGAGGGACCACAATGTTAAGTGTCTAAAATATGCTCAATGACTGAATGAGTTTCCTGTGCGGAATAATGTTTGGCTAAATCCATTTATTGCTTACAAGATAAAATATTGTGTCTGACAAAATTAAATTTCCTCCATAGCCCATGCATTAGCATAATGTGGATTTTCCAAGCTGCATTTATACATGATATAATGTAAGCTTTAATGAATGAAAGTAAGTATAGGTTATTTCAGTAGCAATTCTCCAGGGCTTTCCAGAAGTTTTGATGGCAGATCAGCTCTATGCAGCTGAAAAAAATTGTTGATGATGACCAAGTGGACTGTTATGCTATATTCTGTAAGATGAAAAAGTAGCCACAAAAAGCTAAAAGATGTCCAGATGAAGATTTTTACTTTATTCCAATTTATATTATATATAAGAACACCAAGATATTAAGTTAGATTATTTCCTCTAAGATAGGACCCATGAAGACAGTTGCTATTAATGCAAATCAGTCAGAGTTTAGATGTAGGGAAAAAAAAGGATGGGTGGACAGATCTCAAAGAAATGTGGGAAATAAAGAACCTCATAACAAATTTATTTTCAGAATAAATTGCAGGGCAGAGACAGAAAACAAAGTTGAATATGTTTTCACCATATTTCATTACAGTCAGTGATATATCTATTTCCTGAACACCTGTATTTTAAAATTAGGTTTATTGAGGTATAATACATAGGGAGTAAAATTCAATCTTTTTGTGTGTTCATTTTAATTTTGACAAATGATTGCAGTAGTGTTATGACCACTGCAATCAAGATG
Organism: Lagenorhynchus albirostris; assembly: GCF_949774975.1. Taxonomy (NCBI): domain Eukaryota; kingdom Metazoa; phylum Chordata; class Mammalia; order Artiodactyla; family Delphinidae; genus Lagenorhynchus; species Lagenorhynchus albirostris. The sequence continues at coordinate 71,571,659 of NC_083101.1, read as the reverse complement.
TAGAACATTCTCATCATCCCCAAAATACCACTGTGAAGTCAATCCCTTCCAGAATGTCACATAAACATAATTATAGAGTAGGCAGCTTTCTGAGTCTAGCTTCTTACACTTATTATAATGTACTTGATAGACATCATGTAGTTGCATGTATCAGTAGTTCATTGCCTTTGGTGCTGAGGTGAGTTGTATTCCATTGTATGGATGTACCACAGTTCGTTAATCCATTCATCAGTCAATAGAAAATTGGAGTGTTTCCAATTTGGGGCAATTATAAATAAAGCTGCTTTGCACATTTGCATGGATTTTTTTTTTGACATATGCTTTCATTTCTCTTGGGTAAATATCTAGATATTGAGCTTTGGGGTTGTACAGTAAGCACATGTTTTACTTTATAAGAAATCATCAAACTGTTTTCCAAAGTGACTATACCATTTTGTATCCCCACTAACAACGTATGTGAATTCCAGTTGCTCCATATTCTCATCATAACTGATATTTTCAGATTTTATTATTATTGTTATTTTAGCCAGTCAATAGTATCTCATTGTGATTTTAGTTTTCACTTCCCTAATGACATGATGAGTACCTTTTTATGTGCTTATTTATTTTTTATGTTTATTTGAAGTATCTTAACATTTTTTACCTATTTCTATTCTGCCATGTGTCTTCTTGTTGAGATGTAGTAATTCTTTTTGTATCTTGGATACGAATTTTTTACGAATTACATGTTTTGCAAACATTTTTCCTAGTCTGGAGTTTGTCTCTTCATTTTCTTAGTAGTGTCTTTCAAAGATCAGGAGTTTTTATTTTTTTATTTTTTTGCGGTACGCGGGGCTCTCCCTGCTGTGGCCTCTCCCGTTGCGGAGCACAGGCTCCGGACGCGCAGGCTCAGCGGCCATGGCTCACGGGACTAGCCGCTCCGCGGCATGTGGGATCTTCCCGGAACGGGACATGAACCCCTGTCCCCAACATCGGCAGGAGGACTCTCAACCACTGCACCACCAGGGAAGCCCAGGAGTTTTTATTTTGATGAAGTCCAATTTATCATTCTTTTTTTAAAAAATGTTTTCTGCTTATGTTACACATAAGCAATTTTTGTCTAACCTAATGTGAAAAAGATTTTCTATGCTTTCTTCTAGAACTTTTATAGCCAAGTTTTATATTTAAGTCTATAACTCATTTGACTTAAGTTTTTGTATATGGTACAAGGTATAGATTATGGTTCATGTGACCACAAGGGCTCCAGGATTCTCCCCAGGGATTGTCAGGGTCTCAACAAATGCATGGGCCATGAAGAAATCAAAGTATTTTAAAAAGATGTAAAAATGCTCCATGATGTGTAAAATTCTCATCAAGTGGTTACAAAATGGCAAATGCATATAGTTGTATAACTGATGCATGAGGAATTAAACATATTCTGTTAACACAGTTCCTAATTTCTCTTTTTCTTAATTTTATTTCGATTCCTAGTTATATTCTCTGGACAGAAGTACTTCAGGTCAAAAATTCAGAACTGAATGTTAGGGAACTGAATCCACAATTTGCACTATTATTGACGCAAACTGTCACAGTGGTGATAGGAACTTCAAATCGTGATCCTGCCTGTTGGATTTTCAGTCAAGACACTGCTGATACACAAAGTGGGCCTAGTATAAAATTTACCTCACTGGATTGTTTGGCTGTTTTAATGATACCATATAAATTAAAGTGCTTGCAAGCTCTTTTAAGGACAATATACTTGCTATTTATTTTACAGAATTTTGTATTTTTTTTTCTGATTTCAAAAGTAATTCATGTTAACTTTAGAATTAAAAAAAAAATGAAGTACCTAAATTTCTATTATCCAGAGGTAATTTGTGTTTACTTTTTGTATATATTCTTCCAGTATTTTCCTATTTATATGAATATGTATATTTCTCATAATAGAATATGATCCCATGTTTGTTTAATAAAAGCAAACATATTTATGTATGTGCACATGTGTATAAACTTGTGCTTGATATTAATGCATTATATTGTTTTTTATTTTTTATAATTTACAAGCTTTAGTTGTTAGCACTCCTGTATATGAAAAATCCAAATAATGTAAATTTACAAAGAACCAGATGTTATGAACTTTTTAGTCCTGCAGACTCCGAATATGTGTTTTTTCTTCTTAGGAAAAAATTGATTTAGGGAATATTTTGATTACTCTTCCAACAGTTTCTAAATCACAGTGTACTTAGAATTTCTAACTAAATCAGAAGCTTACATCACTTCAATAAAAATACTCTGTGTTAGGATGGCTTTCATTCTTTGCTTTAGGTGTAACCTTAGTGTCTTAAGTATGGCTTCATAATAGAGTGGCTAGCCTTGTAGCCTGTCTGGAAAGAAGAAAGGAAATCCCATGGCTACAGGTAATCTACAGTCTGTTCGTGTACATGTTTCCAATTCATTTTGCCAACAGAAGGAGACTAATGCTTGGTCTAGAGTAATGCACATGGTTACATTTCCTCATGGAGATAAGAACTGTGTTTATTCTAGTGGAACATGACTAAATTACACATCCAGCAAGCTGAAAATTTTTGTTGCTTTTTATTGATTATTTAGTCACATAGATATTTGTAAATCACACCCAGACTCAAAGAATTTTCAGTTTTTATACTGAGATGATAATGTTGAAAAAGGATCAAATAGTATTTTAATTCACCATCATAAGTCTGCTAATAACATCGTTGTTTTCTTTTAAAGTTCTGATCAACACAAAAAGTTCTGAGTAGAATATGATCTTATTTGTTTAATAAAAGCAAATATATGTATGTATATGTATATAAAAATATATATATAATATAAAATCACTGTTAAATTGCAGTATGGGTTGTAAAATTACAGTATGGGTGAATTGTGAGTTATGGTGAATTAAGAAATTCATAGAACAGTTTTGGAATCAAAACTTTTAAAATCATTTAAAGTTTCTTTTTCATAATTATGGACCTAATTGAAAATTTTAATATGAAGACTTATTTTATCTTCTGACTCACTGTAAAACAATATGCTTCAGTGACTGCTGAATTTCGATTTGCTAGTCTTTCAAATAAACAGGTATGAACATTACATTTTTCAGGAATAAATACAACAGAGGTATGAGATGAGAAAAAACACTCAATTATGTACTTAATTTTAGTTTAGTTTACCAATGGGACTTTTTTCATCATAAAGTTGCTTGAACAATTGGTAATGGAATTATTTAAAAGAGTTAAAGACAGAACTCAATGAAATCTAGTAAAATCAGAACATTCAAAAAATTTCTTTAGTGAGACAATCATATTTTGTGATTTATATAAATATTAATTATAAATATTATAAATTGCATTATGAATTATAAATGATAAATATTAATTAATTTTTATCTGAGGTTGCCTTTTTCAAAAAAATAATAGTTTCACCATCACTATCTGGAAAGCATTCTTTTTATGTATGGGAAAGTGCAGTTACTGTGGCTACCTGTGACCAGTTCATAAGGAGTCCTGAATTAAAGCTAAAAAATTGAAAGACCATTTGTTCAGTCCAAGCTCTGATGAAGGAAAAGGGATATACTCAAGCACCAAAACAGATGATAGGGCTACAACCATTGCAAAGCTGACTTGATGAAGCAGGAGACTAGCCACAAAATTTGTAGATTGGGGAGATTTCTGTGGATGAATTCACTCATTCACTCATTCATTTATTCATTTGTTTATGTATGTTCTACAAATATTTACCAAGCGTCTGAGTCTGATATATACATAGAAATGTGTTTGGTGCTAGAAATTCAGAAATAAATAAAACACAGCCCAAGGCTTCAGAAGTCTCACGATGTAGTTTGGGATACAATAAATGCAGTGATAAACATAAGACAGCTGTTATAGAAGCACGCAGGATGTGAATCTCCATTCATTTGTGTCTTGAATATCAGACCTCCTAGTTCTAACAGAAAATTACACATATGCATTTGTGTCTATTTTCATACATATACATTACTCATTATTACCTATAGAAGAGTACCTATTGCCTTTAACCATCATATTTTTTTGAATCTCGAGAATACAAAATTCTAGTTACTGCATTCCACTTGCCTATAGTTAGGTGGAGCCATTCAGGGACGAGGACTCAAGATGGTAAGTTTTCACTGGAAAGCCAGTGAGATAAGGCTTAATAAAAGATCTTGAATCCAGATTGTATTCAGTAAAAATCATAGTATTCTCAATATGGCTTCAACATTAAGGACAGTAGAGGGTTGTGGTTCTTTACTACAGTATTGGTCATGATGCTGAAAAATATTAGGAAGAACAGAAGTATGAAATTGTATAATCTTACTCCCTAAAACTATCTTTCTCACTTTATCTTTATCCCACTCTTCACACACACATAATTACCCAAGTTGTTTAAAATGTATGAAAAAGTATGAAATAAAAATACCATTCAGAAATTAATAAAATTTAAAGTTGCAGAATGGCATTATTTCAGTAAATGTTGTTTCTGGGGAAAACAATTATGGGGATTCAGAGATGTACAGGGAACAAAAAGAAAAAAAGCCTTGTGCAGTCCCAGTCCTCAGGGGAAGTTCAGTGCAATAAACATATATTTAGTGTCTACTGTGTATCAGTCATTTTTATTTAGATAGGGGAGACATAAGTATATGTATACAAGCCTAGAAACCTCAAAGAGAGAAGACATCAAAGGAACAGAGAAAATGAAAAACCAGAAAAAATAAAGTAAAAGGGGTAGAAGAGATTAAAGACCATAGAATTGAGAGAATGGAAAGGGAAATTAATAATTAGTATATAATAATTTAGGCAATGAACTAGATTATTTCACAAAAGTTTTATATATCTTGTTAAGAATAGCTATACTTTTTCTTCTAAAACTAACATGTGTTAACTATAAAGGCTTTAAGCAATACTGAGGTAAATTTCCAAAATCCCACAACTCATCAAATGTAATATTTGATGATAATCTTCCCAGAAAAATTGGGGGTGTGTGTGTGTGTTTAAAGTAAGTTAAAAATAGTGATAGTTTTAGAAAATAAAATTATACTATAACTGACATTTTTCAAATAAAAGTAAATGTTTTTTTTTAGTATTTCAACAAGAAAAAGGAACAAGTTTACCTGGAAAAAATGCTGTACTTTGGATTTATTTTCATGAATGGAAATATTAAGTACTGCAAAATTAGAGAAATTTAAAATAAAGAAAATAATATTTTCTTCATTTTAAAGAAGAAACTATCTTTTAAAAAATTAATATTATAATTTTCCCCTAATTTTAATTACATCTTTCCACACTAGACAGTTTCTATTTCTTCTTCTAAATGATCAGGGCATTAGTACACTTACCTATTTTCTAAATTCCACTTTCACTAGAATTTTAACATTTATATTACTGATTTTACAATGTCTGACATCCCAACATTTATATTCAGTTCTTTTGCCATAATTCTTCTAGTTTTTTCTTTGTTATATATTTAAAGAAACAAATAGTTGCCACCAAGATTTTAACATTGCTTCTTCATTCCTGAGTTTTTAATTTTTATTAATTATTAGCCTGATTTTTATAATAGGCTCATGGGTACTTTATATGCTGAATTATTAGGTGTTTAAGAATATTATCTGCCATCTTGAAGAACATCTTCAATAGATGAAAAATCACAGGATCACTATCTACATCAAAACATTGCATATTATTTTCTACTAACATTTGATATTGAATGCTATTGTGAAGAAATTTAGAACAATTTTTCTTCTTTATTATAATTAACTTTTAAAAAATACGCTTTTCCTCCATTAATGAAGTTTATTCATTATATTAAGATATGCTTTACTGTAAGCTTTAGTTTAGTGTTTATTTTCCTGTCTTTCTTTAAGTCAAGAAAACTTTTTTCCAAGGGATATTTTACCATTTTTTTTTCTGTTTCACATTTTCTATTCAGGGACAAATATGTAAATGTTGGATCACCTCTTTTTTCTCTCCCACATTTATCATCTTCTCTATAATAAGTTACTTTCACTTACTTTCCTATTTGTTTTGCGTTATTTTTTTCAACACATTCATCTTTATTTTCATGTGTGTGTGGTAATTGGGAGATATAGTAAGGCATAGAGTGTATCTGGAGTAGTACTTGGCTATAAAAGAGGATATTTTATCTTCTTACCCGAAGGATACATTTTTCCTCAGTTGGGATTTATTACCAAAAAAATAAAAAATAAAATTGACAAATTTTCTATGTTATGACCTTGCCAATGCTTCACAACCTCTCTGTCTTTCACCTTCTTCACCTCTATCATCTCTGCTGCCTGACAGGCTGGGACAAAAACAATAGAAATGACTTACTGGCATGCCTACTTCCTTACCTCCCTCTTCTTTGCCACTCTGCTGTTAATCTGTCTCTTCAAGGTCAATCTCTACCTCTCTCAAGGTAGACCTTATCACCTCAATTCACCTCCATTTTTCCTCAGTTCAATGCAATATGACTTTTCTCACCCTTCCACTAAAAGTGTTTTCATTGAATTATAATTCTAACTCAAAAATCTAGTGGGCAATCTTTAATCTGATTCTTATTTGACCTGGTGTACCTCTAAATAAGAAAATGAAACAAAAGAAAAGAAAAACATCTCTATCCTCTATTTATGATCTTTTTTAGGGACAGTGGGACAAGGAATAATGACTTTATTCCGAAAACAAGCAAACTGAGAAAATGGTGGGTTTGTGCTCCAATGAACCATCTTGTCTGATTTAGAATTCAGGCTCCTTTTTTACTAAAAGAGGAGGGAGTAAAGTCAAACACTTCCTGGTTCCCATCAGCCTCCAGAGGGGAATGTGTTAATTTCTTTCTCCCTGCAGTCATTCACAGGTGGCCCTGGCCAGGATATTACCTTTGTTTAGCTCACAGGAATTTTAGCTTAATGCTCATTACCTGGGAAGCAGGGTTCCAAGAGATGAGCCATTATGTATAATTTAAGCTTACAGGCAACACCCTTTAGTGATTAACTTGTAATAGAATACAAAAGGTTCTTCCCTATTACAGTGCTCCACTGTCAATGTCCACTCCACAGCCTTGTGGGAAAAGGAACAAAGACCATTCTGCCGAAAGGAGGTGATGAATATTCTTTAGAATCTTTAGTCAGTCTTTTTTATCTACAACTATTTGAACCTGATGAAATCTCTTAGTACATTGTTATCTAATTCGTTATCAAACATGGGGTTTTGGTTCCAGTTCCCAATACATATACTAAATTCCTGTGCTATTTATTTGGACAAAATTAAACAAATTGGTTGCCCCTTCTCCAGCTACAATGTAATTACCATCTACTTCAGTTGGACAGGCAGACCTGTTGGAAGTATAGTATAGTGCCCAAAGTTTAATATAATTGGCAACTGCTAGGTCTTTTAGCATTTATAGATTCTCCTACCTAGGCAGACACCTGTCATGGCCTATAATACCATATTTTAAAGGGGCTTAATTTAATCCTGCTTCTGGGAGCCACTGATCCGTAGCTGGGCAACTGGCAAGGCCTTATCCCAAGTTAAATGTCTCAACATATTTCAAGTGATGTTCCTTTTTAATGGATGATTCATTTTCTTGGATTTTCCTGTTGATTGTGGTCTTCAGGATGAATGTTGTTCTAAATGCCTTAATTCAAATCAAGGGATAATTTCCCTAAGGAAGGCTTTAACCACTTCAGAGATTGTCTGTCCATGGAATATGCTTCCACCCATCCTGAAAAACTGTCCACACAAACATTAGCGGGTTATCTGAAATTTCTTGCTGTTCGAGGCATTTGAGTAAAGTCTATTTCAGTCTGCAGTGGGGCAGGTTCCTCTGTGTTGAGTCTCCATCTGAGGAGTTCTGACAGCAGTCTTTGGGTTATTTTTAAGACCTTGGGGGAAAGAGCTCTCTCTCCTTTTCTGGGATTTTCATGAGCTCATCTGTAGGCTTAAAGCATTCTGGTGGGACTCTGATGTCAAACTATTCTGGTGAAAAACTGCACGGTGAAGTCTATCAGAAAGTTAATCAGCTCATTCCCCACTGTCAATTTTACCTGGGGCTCCTGTGCGGAATTAGGTGCCTCAAGTCAAAGGGAGCCCCTGGGCCTCTTTGTTCAGTGTTCCTCTCTTTCTACTATATAAAAGGCTCTCATCTTTTATTGTTCTTCTTCTGTTTTAGCCTAGGGCAATCTGTTTTCCAGCATCCCTCCTCCTTACAGTAAGCATTTTTCCTTCCCCAGTGGCAGTTTACTTCTCTTCGCGTTACTCAACTTCTGGGAATCCAATGCTGCTTCCAAAAAAGTGGAGTTTCATTTTGCATCTTTTTTCTTCTGTTGTTTTCCTCTGTTGAATACTTTAAAAGCAACATCTACCAGTTGAGAAGGGTTCAATCCAAATGTACCATCTTATTTTTGCAACTTTCTCCTGATAGCTGAGGCACTTTGCCCAAAAAGGTCAAATTTACCATTCTAATATTTTCAGGGGCCTTGGGATCTGCGTTAGTGTGACATCTGTAGGTCTGAAATCCTTTCCAAAAATTCAGAGAGGTCTTTATTTGTTTTGCTGAATTTCTTGCTGTTCTTGAATATTTTTCTAACTCTTGTGCTTTGGTTTCCCTTTTCAAAGCCCTGCCAAGATGTTTTAATAAGTAGTACTCTAATAAGGACCTTCTTCTCTCACTGGGGTCCCAATTTGGTTCAGCTGTGGGTGCTGCCAAGTGGGCCTCAGGTGTCGAGGATCCTCCCTATAAGGAGAGTTGCAATCTTATGAGGGATGTGATCTTTCCAATTAAACAAGTCTGAGAAACCCAGCCAGCTGTTCGTTTGCATTTAGGCCCCCTACAGAATAGTGGCATAAGGGAAATTGCCCTGTTCTGGAAGTGGCACCCAGCCCAAATTGGGCGCCCTGTCAGGTCTTAGATGGTGATACCAGACCGAGTCCCTGTGGCCCAGAAACTAACACAGGAGGGGAAGTCCTGAGCCCCAGTGTCACGAATTGGGTCTGGATAGGAACAGATGGTGGTGGAAGGGGTGGATATATTGGCATAATGGCCAGAGTGGCTGGGACAGCTAGCTCAGACAGAGGTGTTAAGGTCTGAAGCAACATATCCTCACTCTCATTCCCTTCCTTTCCTTTTCTTATTTCCTTGATAATAGTACAAATGCTTGCACATAAAGGATTTCATCATTCTTCCCTGCTTTTTCACAAAATAGCTATAGAGTCATTCAAAAGCCACTGTAAAACCATAGACAGCAATTGATCATCTAACCATGAAAAGGATGCCTTTTTACTTTGGCATTAGCCAACTGGGATTGCAATGCAATTGAACAAAAACTTGACTACTGCTGTGACAAACAATTTAAGATAATTACTAAAATTATGACTGATATCGTTTACCAGGATATACCAGAATTTTAGGAGTTGCATATAATTTCTAGAATATGCATATTAATAATGTTTACCCATATGACACAGTCTAAGAAGTTTTATCATCACTCATTTGACAGTGCCTCCCATGCAATTCAACACACCAAATAAGCCCAACTAGTTTAATATTCCTCTCTCTGAGATGAAGAGAAAAATAATTTGAGGTGTTCCAGGGACCTTCCGGAAAACCACAAAGTTAGCCAGAGGTCAAATTAACCCCACTTAGAACTTGATCTTTGGGACGTTTGTCAAAACTATCAAAAAGTTTTAACCAGTGATAATAAAAGATCTTAATGGCAAATACAGATCACTTAAACTCACAATTAACCAAAAGCAGTTCAATATTTTAAGAAAACTTTGTCCTCTTAGAGAACCAAATTCAGATTTTATACTACTTTACCTTTAAGATTTATTTTCTTAATTAAGTCCAATCTTATCTCGGAACTTAGTTTAGTTTCAAGTTATGAAAATCTGGAGACAAATCTAGATTGACATTCCTAAAACATTATTCCCATAAGGTTTACCCCAAAAACTCCTTACCTCATTTACCTCTATTATATTTACTTAAAAGCTTTGTCACATTGTTATTTTTCATGCTGACAAACTTTGTAATGGGAATAATAAGGTATTATTTGATTTCTAGTAAACTTAGGTACAATAAAAGTATTATACTTAATGTTGATGACTCTAAAGACATTATCTGTATCAAAACAAGCTTAAGCTAACTTTAACACCAGATACCAGTATTTAATTCAATACTGAGTATTTCCTAGATCACATGAACCTGAAACTCATTCTGGCCAGTTTCTTTTATATTTGAGTATTTATATATCAATAAGTATTTTAACTTCCTTTAAGGCAATTAAATAGAGCTCTTTTACAAATTAATTTTGGCAATGCCACACATCTAAAACACATGTACAAACATACAAACAAGGACATAGTTCCCATTCCAAAATTTTAGCCATGAATCAGGTACAACAATGTAAAACCCATCAGTTATAAAAGGTTGGATTCAAATTAGGCTTTGGCAGATGGGACAAATCAAGGTCACCTGTCTACATAGCTAAACCCTTTTTACTAATATTTATGGAAAAGACACTTCTATTTCTATCTGTACCTTTTGGTGATTTCAGGAACCAAATAGAACTCTTCTTCCTTGGAATGTCCCACTCTTGGACAAGAACAGACTGTTTTTTTTCCTGTTCCTTTCCCCCATTTGATATCAGTAAAAGTTTTAAGTATCACAAAACTGATTTGGCTATAAATAGAGAAACAGTACCACACAAAATGAAACAAAAAACCCAAAGAACAGACAGAAAATCCTAAATAAGACCCTCAAGTTTGGTCTTGGGGTTTTACATACACCAGCGACACAGGAGACCATAAAAGATGTAATTAACACAGCAAAAGTAGCAGTACACGGTGCACAGGGTCCCAAGATAACCCTTTCTAAACCTCCTGTAGAGAACTAGAACAAAAAATTTCACAATTTGTATGGAAACACAAAAGACCCCGAATAGCCAAAGCAATCTTGAGAACAAAAAACGGAGCTGGAGGAATCAGGCTTCCTGACTTCAGACTATACTACAAAGCTACAGTAATTAAGACAGTATGGTACTGGCACAAAAACAGAAATATAGATCAATGGAACAGGATAGAAAGCCCAGAGATAAACCCACCCACATATGGTCACCTTATCTTTGATAAAGGAGGCAGGAATGTACAGTGGAGAAAGGACAGCCTCTTCAATAAGTGGTGCTGGGAAAACTGAACAGGTACATGTAAAAGAATGAAATTAGAACACTCCCTAACACCATACACAAAAATAAGCTCAAAATGGACTAAAGACCTAAATGTAAGGCCAGAAACTATCAAACTCTTAGAGGAAAACATAGGCAGAACACTCTATGACATAAATCCCAGCAAGATCCTTTTTGACCCACCTCCTAGAGAAATGGAAATAAAAACAAAAATAAACAAATGGGAACTAATGAAACTGCAAAGCTTTTGCACAGCAAAGGAAACCATAAACAAGACGAAAAGACAACCCTCAGAATGGGAGAAAATATTTGCAAGTGAAGCAACTAACAAAAGATTAATCTCCAAAATTAACAAGCAGCTCATGCAGCTCAATAACAGAAAAACAAACAACGCAATCCAAAAATGGGCAGAAGACCTAAAGAGGCACTTCTCCAAAGAAGAAATACAGATTACCAACAAACACATGAAAGAATGCTCAACATCATTAATCATTAGAGAAATGCAAATCAAAACTACAATGAGATATCATCTCACACCGGTCAAAATGGCCATCATCAAAAAATCTACAAACAATAAATGCTGGAGAGGGTGTGGAGAAAAGGGAACACTCTTGCACTGCTGGTAGGAATGTGAAATGGTACAGCCACTATGGAGAACAGTACGGAGGTTCCTTAAAAAACTACAAATACAACTACCATATGACCCAGCAATCCCACTACTGGGCATGTACCCTGAGAAAACCATAATTCTAAAGAGTCACGTACCAAAATGTTCATTGCAGCTCTATTTACAATAGCCAGGAGATGGAAGTGTCCATCATCGGATGAATGGATAAAGAAGATGTGGCACATATATACAATGGAATATTACTCAGCCATAAAAAGAAACGAAATTGAGTTATTTGTAGTGAGGTGGATGGACCTAGAGTCTGTCATACGGAGTGAAATAAGTCAGAAAGAGAAAAACAAATACTGTATGCTAACACATATATATGGAATCTAAGAAAAAAAATGTCATGAAGAACCTAGGGGTAAGACGGGAATAAAGACACAGACCTACTAGAGAATGGACTTGAGGATATGGGGAGGGGGAAGGGTAAGCTGTGACAAAGTGAGAGAGTGCCATGGACATATATACACTACCAAACGTAAAATAGATAGCTAGTGGGAAGCAGCTGCATAGCACAGGGAGATAGCTTGGTGCTTTGTGACCACCTAGAGGGGTGGGATAGGGAGGGTGGGACGGAGGGAGACGCAAGAGGGAAGAGATATGGGAACATATGTATATGTATAACTGATTCACTTTGTTATAAAGCAGAAACTAACACACCATTGTAAAGCAATTATACTCCAATAAAGATGTAAAATAATAATAATAATAAAAAAAACCCTGTAAAGAGCTCAACAGGTATTGTAGCCACACATTATTACAATAAGATATCATCTTCCTCTCATCCATGGGGTCATAGCTCTAATCAGATCCCTTATCCAAAATGTGCCTCAGAGGGCTTTCTTTAGGGATAGTTGAAACAGTCACCCTTTTTCAAGACAAACAAAACACAAACAAATGCTAGCATCCAAAGAAACCAACGAACTGGTTCAGAAATCGGGTAGAAGTCCAATAACTCTTTCCTCTTTCCAACAGAGTACCCCACAAGACAAACTGGCTTATTCCAGAGAAAAAGCCCTAAACGGAGAATAAATAAAGTTCCCGGCTATACATACTGGAGTGACTTACCCTACTATACGGAGCCTGACAGCTCCCAGAAGCCAATTCCTTGCTCCAGCTGCCAAGTGCTGGGGCAGCTGGTGCTGATTTGGGGAATTTTGGAGGGCAGATCCTCATGACAAGTGGTCCTGGCAGCTGCTAGGGCCTTACCTGAAAATTCCCCACCCAGGGCTGGCTGGCTATGAGCAGCAAGGCTCCTGGCTGGCTTTGCCAAAATTTGTTGCCTAGTCTAAGCTTGTACTGCTCGCTGCACTACAAGCTTAGACTCAGTAACAAAAGATGGTGGGCTTGTACCCCAAAGAACCGTCTTCTATTTATGATCTTAATAGCACCAATATCCTCTAATCACTTAAAACTGAAACCTAAAATTTATTTTTGATTCCCAGCTTTCCTTTAGTTCTTCACATTCAAAACCTGTTTTCCCAACTCTGACAATTCTAAATATTTTCTGTTACTTCTTATCCAACAGGCAGACTATCTTTAAAGCAACAGTTAAAAGCAAATGTGTATACATGTCAAGCATGCATGCCTGTATGTGTGTGTGTCCATGCACACACACACAGAGCAAAGTTCAGGGATGATCGATGTGCCCAGAACTTCGCAATCAGAAAACCTAGAAAGTTAAAATTCAGCATGAAAGTAAGTTTTGTACTTTATAGTTGAGAATGGGTGGCTTTTTTCTTACGTATCGGTAGAGGAATGGTGCATCATGATCTTTTCAGTTCCTAGTGTCTGGGAAGGTGTAAATTTAACCTGTTTCTCTCAATCTTCATAAAGGATATCTTAGATGCTCTACATTTTTCACCTAGAAAGCTCCAGCAGAATTTAATCTATTTCAGTCATTGTCCAGATGGCTTCCAGAGTCTATAATTATAGCACTATGATCCTGTTGTGCTGATGTTTAAAATCTTTTAATTCCATCCACTTAATGATAAAAGAAAAATGCATAACACATTATTCACATCTTTCTTAATTTGACCTCTGTCTACTTTTCCTGCCTTATTTGCATGTATACCATGCCTCTGCTAATCAAATTATTTACAATTCTCCAAAGGTGCCCTGCTTGTTCTCTCCATCTTTTGCAAAATTTTCCTCTATCTGGAATGTGTTTGCACTATTTCCTGGAACTTCCCCAAGATTTAACATTTTCAATTTACTGATTTTGAAATTTCTTCATTTCATTCATCCCACACATGCAAAACATGTTTTTTGAGTTCTTTGAAATCAGACTTGAGAATTCCCTTCTCCATTGCCCCATTCTGCTTTATATATATGTTTCTCTTATATAGTATATTGGTTTCTTATTGCTACTTTAACAAATTATGACAAACTCAGTGGTTTAAAACAACACAAAAGTTATTATCTTACAGTTCTAGAGGTCACAAATCTGAAATGGGTTTCACTGTGCCAAAATCAAGGTGTTGGCAAGGGTATATGCCCTCTAGAGGTTATAGGGGGAGAATCTATTTCCTTTTCTTTCCCAGCTTTTAGGGGTCACTTGTAATCTTGGCTCCTGGTTCCCCCTTCCACCCTCAAAGCCAGCAGTCTAGATTTTTCAAATCCCTCTCTGACTCTGACTCTCAGCTTCTGTCGCCAAACATTTTCTCTTCTGACTCAATCACCTCCCCCTTATAAGGACCCAATCTCAAACAGCTGCCTAGGCTATAAGCTATAGCCAATCAATAATTTCCATTCTTTGCTTCCAAATTTTCTCTATATAAGTCTTTTCCCTATGGGGGAGCACTTCTAACCACTTCTGGTTTCTCACTGCCTGATTTGAATCTATTTTTGCTCAAACAAACTCTTAAAAATTTTAATACACCTCGGTTTATCTTTTAACATCTCTGAGAGCTACATTCATCAAAATTCCTTCCAATGCTTCTAAAAATTACAGATTCATGGGTCAGAGCTCAGATTTTCTAAATAAAATCTCTGGACTTGAGGCCCAGGAATCTTCATTTTAACAGATTCCACAATAATTATTACACAAACTAAAGTGTAAAAATATTACTAGAAGTCAGAGGCTGTGTACTATTTTTCATCATTTTACCTCGAGTTTCTAGCACACTATCTGATGCATACCAGACCCCAATAAATGAATGATTAAATGATGAATGAATGGATGTTTTAGATAACCTTTAAAATTACTTTCAACCACAAAATAGACCTTTTGATTATAAAGTGAAAGAGAGAAAACATGCTTTTTAAAAGAACATAGATTAGGCAATTTCTAAATTACCTTCCAGCATAAATTTGCTTGTATATATAATTCATATAAAAGGAATCTTCAGGATAGTCCAATTTGATAAGGGAGACAGCAAAGCAATACTCTTGAATAAGAAGATATAGCCATCTCCCAGCATTGTCATCCTCCCTTCTGGAAAATTTAGAACAGAGTCACAGAGCAACCTCAGACTGATGTGTTTACTTTTAAACACTTGGGCAACAAATAATTTTATGATGAAGCTAGAGCCATGAATATGAAAGTGATTTGAAAATCATAAAGTAATGGATAAATATAAATGGCTTTTATTAGAGTTGAAACAGGTTTTAAGCTTGAATTCCTTCTTTAATTTTCCCCTGTTCAGAAAAGCAGTGATGTTGCTTCCTGTGGCAGCGACAGAGGTGTGCTGCTCAGATCTCCTTTCAAGATAGAACTTGCTCTCCAGCTGTAAAGAGAGAAGTTGGTAGCTTCCAACTACAGCACATTTAGTATCCACCACAGCATTAAGAGTCAATGCCATGCTCTTCCTGGGAAACTCCAGCCAGTGTCTAAGCATGACAGAATGACTATGCCTTGGCCATTTCTGATCAACGTGGGACCCCTCTAATAGGCAGTCTGCTTGGGAGTTCTCCATTGGTTTGGCTGAGACTTTGCCAGATCTGAATTACAGTGTGCGGCTCTTCTTGCTCAATTTTTCTTTCTCTTCTCTTTCCTTCCACAAGTGTCTAATCTTCTTCATAATCTGCAGGGTTTCCCTGCTCAATCCTGTTTTCTCACACTTTATCTTTCACAGGCATTATCTCTGTCCCCCCACCCCCTGAGAAAAAACTCTTGCGCACTTAACTTTGTCTCAGTGTTTGTTCCCTGAAGGATCCAAACTGACATAGCCCGGACCGAGGCATGAACCCACGTCCCCTGCACTGGCAGGCGGACTCTCAACCACTGCGCCACCAGGGAAGCCTCTCCATTTATACTTTAATTTCGTTGGGAAAATGTGTACTTGTCTTTTTCTCTACCTAGAAAGTAACTTCAGAGATCACATTTGAGCTTACTTCTTATTGCACAAGAATTATCAAGTAAACATACAGAAATGTCTGTAAATATTTTCTAAATCAATGACACAAAATACCCTTTATGTGAAAGGAGAGAACACAGATTTAAACAGTGACAAGCTTAGATGTGCTAATAAAATAAAACTTGATGCTCTATAACTCATCTATTCTTCCCACTGTTTCATGGAGTAGTATGAAAACCTGTTGCCCAACTGACTAAAACTCCATTTCCTCTGATTTAAACACTCATATCAGTTTAATCTAGCTCATTTGAGATAAATTCTCAATCATTAAAAGTTCTGTTCAACCGTTCTTTGTTTCTCCCTCTGGGAGAGTTCACTTTGTCCTTCTGGAAGTAAGAGAACAGCCCTGATAAACCTAAATAACAACAACAACACAAATTTCTATGGGCCAGGTATTATATTCACTTTATAGTAATAATCTCATTTATTCTTCATAAAAATTCTATGAAGGTGTTACTTATTGTTAATCTCTCAAGGGAATGAATTATGGTTTAGAGAGTTTAGACAACTAGCAAAAAGAACTGGGAAACTGCAACCCAAGTATGATTGCCCCAAGACCACAGTCTAAACTAGTATACTTTCATCTCAGACATAAAGTTTTACATGATATTCATCTAGCAAAAGGTATAGCTTTCTCCAGAGATGTACTTCTTTCCAAACACAAGCGGGAAAAACACTTTGAACCGCCCACTGGAGTCCACATGTGTGAGAACCTAAGACAAAACTCAAATAGGAAATTTAAAAGAAAGGCATTAATTAATTGGGCAAGGGATATTTTCTACTTTCAGACCATCAAAAGCACTACATTTTCCCCTTACACTTCAAATTACCTGATTGACTTATCTACTAAAGACAGACCTAATCTGAACAAATGGCCATAGCCCTGAGAGCTTCCAAAGCTGATATGCAAAGATGGTTGGGATTCAAGGCAATGCAGAATGTGCTGCAGGAAGCTTTCAAAGTACAAATTAACCCATTTATTATGTCTGTGATAAAGTGGCATGTTTTCCTTGTATAATATTTTTCATGTTTTCCATAAACCATAGTTTAGCATCCTTTTGGAAGATTAAAACTAGAAGTCATTCCTAGTGCTAACAAATATTTTGGTTGAGTGGTATAATTACTCTACTGGGCCTCATAACTTGGCAGCTGGTCTCTTCAATTACACTTTTTAAGTAGGACAAAACTCTGAAAGAAAGCAAACCCTTGATCCTAAGTCCTGCAATGGGATTGGACATGCTGTGCTATCTTCCCAAGGCACATTTCCTTAGGCAAAAGTGTGTCTTTGCAGATGGTTACTTCTGGTCACTTACTATTACCACAAACAATTACATTCTCTTTTCTGGTTCCTATAGGCCAGCTATCTAAAATTAAATTAAAATGTACACATTTTTGTCAGGAGAACAGACTTAATTAAATAAACCATGATAACTAATCATTCCTTCTGAAAAACATGCTGCGGTCGACATAGTTTCAGTGAAACCTCAGTAATGGTGTTTCAAGTGTCATGATTTTAGTTTTATTGTTATATAAAAAAATCCTCAGATTGAATTGTTTCTTTTTTATATAATAGGGGAAAATAGTAGTTCACCTTTTCTTGGATTATATATCTTCCTTTCTATTCTGAGTAAGTGTTGGCTGTTTTTGTCTCTGCCTTCCCATCCTCCCCAAGCTAGAATCAAAGATACTCTCTATATGCATACTTAACCCTATCCAGTATGTGGAGTACGGAACTGACTATTTTGCTGGTCAAAATTTGTCAAGTATTGGCGATGTCACATGATGCAACCAACTAGTATTCAAGGCACTCTTAAACAATGCAGTCCACAACCAAGTATGTTCTTGAATTAGTCTACATGTCAGAGATCCAGACCTGATGTTTCTGGGATGAGCTATGTGCAGATGTAGGTCGAACAAGCCAGTTTTTACTCATCTAGGTGTCATGTACTCATAATTTTGGATTTCAATTTTCCCAAATTCTTTATTTATGCCTTTTAGTTCCTTCCTTGATTATAGCTCTTTACATTTTAAATTATACTTAATACCAGACCTCATGCATTTGCTAGTGATCCTGAGGTGTCTCAGAACATTTTTTTTTTTGCCAAAACTAATGAATATGAGCATTTAAAATAATTGATTAATTAATTAATTAAATTTATTTTTGGCTGCATTGGGTCTTCATTGCTGCACGCGGGCTTTCTCTAGTTGTGGTGAGTGGGAGCTACTCTTTGTTGCGGTGCGCGTGCTTCTCACTGTGGTGGCTTCTCTTGTTGCAGAGCACAGGCTCTAGGCACATGGGTTTCAGTAGTTGTGGCGTGCAGGCTCAGTAGTTGTGGCTTGCAGGCTCTAGAGCACAGGCTCAGTAGTTGTGGCTCATGGGCTCCGTGGCACGTGGGATCTTCCCGGAGCAGGGATCAAACCAATGTCGCCTGCATTGGCAGGTGGATTCCTAACCACTGCACCCCCAGGGAAGTCCTTTTTTAAAAAAATAATTAATTAATTTTATTTTTGGCTGTGTTAGAGCATTTTCATAAAGTGGGTAGCCACTTTTTATGGCAGTCCCTGGAACTACAAATTGGATCCAAAATGTAGCTTGATATTTTTCACTAATTTATAGTTCTAATAAAAATCAATTAAGAAGCAACAATTAGGTTGAAACAAGGACTGTATCAATACATTCAAAAGAATCAATTGATTTTATTTTTCCATAATGTCACACAGTTTCTTTCTCGTATGTGGTCATTATCCTCATACATTCTTTGAAGTACAAGTCCCTGAGCAAGAAATCCACTATTTAAACTTTCATCAAGTTATCAAAACTTCTTAACAATGAGGGATAAAGGGAAAATGAGTCTTACATACAACTTGTCCCTATCCTTACCACTTCCACAGTCAGACAGTTTTAAAGACTAAAAGCATTTTAAACTTCTGAAAAAAAATCAAAAGAAAAGTAAGTTTTTTGCCCCAGCTTCAACTGTTTTGTTCACTTACATATTTTCTCTCTTTTATTCTTTACATTTCATCTAATTGTTTTTTCCTTCTCATTCTTACTCTGTTCCCTCTACCTCTCCTTCCTCCTAGATGTGCTTCCTTTTATTTTAATAGTAAGTGTCAAACAACATGCCATATATGTTGGGAAGTGCTGAGAAACTAAGTCCACAAAATTTCTGGGTTAGAAACATGCCAAAAATTTATAAAATGTTTAAAAAATATATTTTCCTCTTTGAATTTTGTTTTGTTTTATTATTGCTCATGATGCAAAATGAGAAACATCCAACTCCTCTAAAAAGTATTTTATGAAAAAATAGTCAACCCAACTTTAATGGGCAAAATTTTGTTCCAGTTTGTTCTTGAAAGGTTTTCCCAAAGTTAAGTTCAACACCATAGTCATTTCCTAATTCTGCCCCAGAAGGGGAAAAGGTTGTTTGTGTAAAGAGCATGGATCTTTTCCCTTCCCAGCTGACTAACTTTGGCAAATAATCTTGTCTAGATCAATGTTATAGACCTGGCAACATTCTAATGATCATTAAGTGAGATGACACAAACATGGTTCCAAAAAATCTAGATGTTAAATACATGTTCGTATCTCTCACTCTTATGTAGTCAACTTGTCTGTATGAGTGTTACTGATAGGGTTACAATAATTAAGGAGGAAATGAGGGCTACTTATTTATTTATTTACTTATTGTCTGAGTTGTATAACTTTGATTTCATGGTTACAGATACAAAATTCATTATCTGGATACTGCTTTAAAATTCACAAAATCACTTTACATATCATCTTTCTCATTTTATTTAAATAGAATTATGAAGTTGAGTGGGTAAATATTATGACTTACAAATGGAAAAAGTGGGTCAGAGGGTCAGAGTAGTTTCATTGTTACAGCTGGTGGTTGACAAGCTGAATCCAAAAGCTAGGTCTCTTTTTTTTTAATTAACTTTTATTGGAGTATAGTTGCTTTACAATGTTGTGTTAGTTTCTGCTGTACAGCAAAATGAATCAGCTATTCGTATACATATATTCCCTCTTTTTTGGACTTCCTTCCCATATAAGTCACCACAGAACATTGAGTAGAGTTCTCTGTGCTATACAATAGGTTCTGATTAGTTATCTATTTTATGCACAGTAGTGTATATATGTCACTCCCAATTTCCCAATTCATCCCACCCAACTCTTCCCCTGCTGGTATCTGAATGTACATTCTCTACGTCTGTGTCTCTATTTCTGCAAAAGCTAGGTCTCTTGACATCTATTCAAACTGTATTTCTAATATAGAGTGTATAATTAAATTTAAGAACAATGTTTATCATAATATATGGTAGACAGCACTGTTTCGTGGTGGCCCACATAACATAATAATTAAGAGCATGGACTCGAGATCCAGATTTTGAGTGTGCAAACCTCAGCCCTGCCAATTAACTTATGCTTTTGTGCTCCTAGTTTTCTCATTTGCAAAATGGGTATAATATTAGTTACTACTTCATTGGGTTGTTATGAAAATTAAGTGACTTAATGTATGTAAATTGTTTAGCATAGGACTTGGCACATAATAATTGCTATATGTGTTTGCTGTCATCATTATTATCATTGCATAAGCTAGAAAGAATTATAAGAGCAAATCTGATGGTGAATAATATAAATCCATCAGATATGGGATATAATCAGATATTTCATTTTTATTTACTTCTCAGTGAAAGATGTATATTAACCATATTTTACAATTGAGTAAATTTATGCTCAAAAAAGTTAAAAAATACTCATTCAAGTTCATGCAACTAATACGTGTTAGAAAAGGGTTTAAATGAAAATCTTTCTTCAAAGCCCATGTGCCTTCCACTCTAACACAAAATGTCTCTTAATCTAGTATTTTAGTTTTCACATGAGCAAAGGAGGGTCAAGGGAGAATAACTGAGTCCTAGGAATGATGTCTAGTTAGTAACTAGCTTAAACTAGGACCCAGAACTCCTAAATCAGAGTTCAGTGCTTACATGAAACCAGGCTATGACCTAAATAACTGTTTTGTTTTGTTTTGTTTTGTTTTAATTGCTCATGATCTCATGTTACTGTCAGTGTTTTTTATGTTAAAAACTTATTGTAGAGAATAAGGAAAGGGAAGCAGTTTTTAAAATTAATGAGGCATTTGTTCTCTTTATGTACAAATCCTAACAAAACGACAGGCAGACTGATACATAATTCATAGAAGCTAACAAATTACAGTGCATTTGCAAAAATGACCTGTTCTTTCCTACTTATTTTCTGCATGGTACATTAATGTAAAGAATAACATAGTGGTAAATATAGACAGTGTAGTACAACAAACAATATTGAAATAATGTACTGATATAACCCATGCCAGAAATGCTAGCAGAGCAATTAGAGGGCTCACACAGTTTGAAAATGAGGTTGAAAGGTCAACCAAGCTTTTATTTCAGCAAATATTATTTTATGCTTTATATTCTTTTTACAGCGAGGATTCAATTCTTTATTACTAGAAAGACCAATCAGATATTACAAATTCTATTCTTAAATCCTAGCAAATGGATGTTGTTTAGGCTTTCAAGAATCACATGAACACATTAAGTATACAGACTTGTACCACTAAGCTATGCCTCCATAAGAACTGAAAATTACTGTAACCCCAAGTATAACATTCAAAATGGCAGATTTCCAGATCTGCCCCTGGAAGAGACTGTGTTAGCTGACAGGGAAAGGACTGCAGGTGAAAAGAAAAGCTTTCTTTTCTCAAGGTTAAGGGGTACAGTTTCACCTTCATCATTGCTTTTCAGTTCTGGGATGAGAACCCACAAACGGCCTAGATAGATTATGGATACCTCAGACAAAATTACAGGCTCTGAGACACTGGGGAAGAAAACCAAAATAAACACAAATAAAAACAATCAGATAATAAAAAAATTAAATTATAAGATATTTGGGGTACTTGGAAGCATATATTAATAAAGCTTGTAATAAAGAGAAAGCAGGCAATTTTTAAAAATATTATTATTCACATAATATTAGCCTGCATAACATGTGGTTGGAAAAATGCCAACTGATATTTTAAGCTGTAAACTAGGATCCTTCCATACGTATGGCACTTGTATGTATGGATATTCATTTTACTGTTATTCTTCTCCATTAGTGGTGCTTATCTCGTGAATGTGCTTCTTTTTATTTAACATAATATTCCCCATACAGATCAGAACTAAGAGCTTCTTGGCATTAAGAGGACAGAATGGCCACAGATTACATCAGAATTCAAATACTAAAGAGAGCAGACACCATATATGTGTGCATTAAATGCATGGTAATTGTTAGACGTATTATTAAGAATCCTTTAAAATAACAAAGACACAGATTCCTAAATTCAAAACTCTAAGCTTTGTTTGTCCATATCCATGTTCATAAACATGCATTGCCTGGGAGTATATGAATATCTTTTGAGGCAAAATCATAGAAATAGAATCAATCAATATTAATTGGTGTTTTTGATAGTCAAGAGAAAGTGCTATGTGACGTGAGTAAATAATGACATAAATTTTCTTCCCTCCTCGTGAGGGTATCTACCAGTCCTTCGGAAAGAGGTAGCATATGTGTTAAAAATAGGGTCTAGTGAAACCAGGACCAGCAACAAGAAATCCGATTGCTAGATCCTCTAAGGAAAAGAGAATGTTGCTTTGGAAGTTAGCTAGTGTTAATCTACGGAATGTTTAGTTTAACAGAGCAATTAGAGGACTCACACAGTTTGAAAATGTTGGGGAGGGTTCTTTGGGTGAGATAGTGTATTAGTTTCATACGTTGCTGTAAAAAATTACCACATATTTAGCAGCTTAAAAACAATATAAATTAATTTTCTTACAGTTCTGAAGATTGAGAAGTCCAAACTGCATTCATTGTTTAGGCTAAAAATCGGTGTTGGCAGGGCTAGTTCCTTCTCAAGGCTCTAGGGGAGAATCCACTTCATTGTCTTTTCCAGTTTCTAAAGGCTGCCTGCCTTTCTTATCCCATGGCCCCTTCCTCCAACTTCAAGGCTCATCCACAACAATCTCTGCTCTGGAATCACAACTGCTCTCTGACTTTGATCCTCTTGCCTCCCTTTTGTCAGAACCTTTGTGATTATATTGGTTTTACTTGGATAATGTAGGATAATCTTTCTATCCCAAGATCCTTAACTTAATTCCACCTGCAAAGTTCCTTTTGCCATGTGAGGTAATATATTTACAGGTTCCAGGGATTAGAATGTGGACATATTTAGGTGAACATTTCTCTGTCTACCAGAGATGGAAATGCATGCACAGTGGTATCAAATTAAGTGCCCAAGTCCTATACCATGACAATACTCAGAGGCTCTGGAAGTCATGATTTTTGAGGGACTGTCATTTTAATAATAAATACTTTTCAGTAACTGATACATTTGTAACAAAGTGCTCTATGTCAGAGATAAGTTGTGTAGATTCACTTCCTGTTTTTAAAGAAACTTCAGTCTAGTGTGGGTTTCTAAAAACTTTTTGACCATGATCCATTGTAGAAAATACATTTTTCTTTACAATGCAGTTCACATTTACTTCATGTGTATATGGGTGTTGGTGAAACAATTTCATAAAACAATTCACAGCCTAGTAGGAATCTAGCATTTTCTATACTATCCTTTTCATTTAAAGAAAAATGTATTGATCATCACCCTTTATTGTGCTTTTATTGACAAAAGATACAGGTAACTAAATGTATAAAGTATCTACTGATTTTATAGGTAAAACACATAGATACATGTATCAGAGTGTAATAAAATATTCTGATGCATTATTTAAGGTGAACCTTAAAATGTGAGTAACCATTGGCACTCAGAGCCAATGGGTGGAGTAGTCCAAGCAAAGAAGGCAAAACCTAAAAGTATTACCCAAAGTGGCATAGTCAGGAAACTTCAGTCCTAAGAGTTCAAAATGGCTGAAAAATAGGGTATAATTGGAAGCTTGTAAAGAGATGAGGCAAACAAGTAAGTTAGAAAGATGAACTAATCATGGGTCTGTTTGAAGGCTTTCATTCATTCAGGCTGTACCAGTTGTGAGGTCCAGTTAGATCTAGATTGGGAATAAATGATGAATGAAAATACAATGAATTTGCTCTCAATGAATTTAAACTTTATCATACGGGCAGTGGTTATGTCACTAAAAATTTGTATATAGAAAAAAAACATAATGATTTTTGTGTTTTAAAGAAACCTATAATTGAGAATGGATTTAGTGTGTACAGGTGAAAACTTTTGTCTAGTGAGAAATAGAACTAAGGCTATATTAGTGGCATGGTATCTTAGAGGGGATAGATTTTTAAAATATTAATAAGATAGAATTTACAGGATTTAGAGATTGGATATGAAAGCTTTGGGAAAGGAAAAATGGATGATAATTTCTGTATTCTTAATTTTAGTGACTGGGTGTAAGGAATCACCAATCAATGAAGAAGGACATACACATTAAAAGCAATTTTAGGATAACAGATACTAAGTCAATAATAAAAAAAATCAAATGGATACATACAGGAAATGGAAGAATATATAGATCTGGGCTACAGGAGAGCAGTTGGGGTTCAGATTGTGCATTGTTAAACTATAGGTGGTATTTTAACCAATGAAATTAGGATAAATCACCCAGGAAAAGTATGTAGAGAAAGGAGAGAAGAAAGGATAGATTCACAGATAGCAGCAGTTAAAGGATGAGCAGACTGGGATATTTCACAGGTAATCTTGTAATGGGAGTGGAACGATAGTAAATAATATAGTTGTGTGATTAAAAAAATGAAGAGTTTTGAGATTATATGGAGTGGTTGAAAGTGGATACAAGAGGTCATAGAAGATAAGAAGTGAAGAATGTCAACCCAACTTGGTTATCAGGATACCTCTGGTAGCATTAGTTGAAGTGAAGTCTCAGAATGGTGAAGGCGGTGTACAGATTTTAGTGGACTGAGGAATAAAGGAGTAAAGAGTGTGAAGATGGTCACTGCAGCCTACAGTTTTCATAAGCCTGTTCTTGAAGGAAAGGTAAGAGGGAATTGCTTGAAGAGAGCACAGTATAGAAGGTTTTTGTTTTTAAGAGGGGGGCAACTTTGAAATATTTTTTGTTTTAAGAAGAAAAATGTGGGAGTCAGACTAGAAGTTTTTAATGAAGTGTTTAAATAGGTACAATGAGAGCAAGAAGGACAGAATGTATATTGTGGTCAAAATGACCCCTTGCCCTTCCTGTTATAGTGTATGCTATCTGTACAGTAAAAACAAAATATCTTAACTGACTCTTACATTTTAAAAACCTGAGTCCAGTTGATTGTTCACAGTAGAACTCGAAAGCTTTCCACTTTAATTTTTGGTTGTCTTCTCCTTCTCACTTGTAAAACCACCAAGGGCAATTAACATAAACAGGCCTGTGATACTCCTGACTTTGCAAGATAATTGACACAGCAGGAAATGCATTCTGGGGCAGACAGTTCCTAGAAGAGTGGGTGGAATCCTAATGGGAGACTGAGGAAGAGTAAGCAAGTTAATAATTCCAGTCTGTATATAGCTCTCACATCATTAAAGTCTCAAAGTTATTTTTAAAAGGCCAACAACCTGAAGAGAAATTTTTCCCTTTACTTCAGTTTCTTCAGGGACCTGGGCTTTCATTATTAGTGTTGTTTTTGTCTGATAGTGGTGTTTATACAGACTTTCTAAAATAGACTAAAAGTCAACCTAATTGCTAGTTTTGCATAACTTTCCAAGTTACTATTTAAGCAATAATGACCTTCAGACTGGATATTTTCTTGGCGTTAATGACCAATGGAAAGCTTTGGTGGTCTGAGGTAAAGCCAAGGGCCTTTAATAGAGAACTGTCATTAACGGTCAGAAAATGTCTAACTGGGAGGTCATTATTATGATTATAAATCATAACAATGTAAATAAAAAGGCAAAGAATTCAAAAGTTACAAGCTGAACATCAAGTTGCCATGGCTACTGTATTTTCCTAGATATGGCAACCCAGAATACTAACCAAAGGAAGACAATTGTCAATTCTTATTATTCCATTTAGGGTTATAATTGCTGTTTGAATACAAATATTGTCCGTAGAATCTGAAACAACTAACATTCCTACTGTATGAAGGTAAGAAGAACCTTTGGACTGAAGGGGACCTAGGGAGATTATTCATTCCAATTTCTACTATTACAATTATGACAAGTTGAACTACATTAACATCTTCTTATGTTTACAGGTATCCAAAGAAGGAAAGTATAGACATCTGAAGTAGGGGTGGATCCAGTTTTTGTGGAGTCTGAGGCTCATAGAATTTGAGTATTGCTTTTAAAAGAAAAGAAATCCAAATTACTAATATAAAATATCCATTTTGCCAGTGCCCCTGACACAAGAAGAAATGTGACAGAGGCAAGCATTTTACTGATTGCCATTAAAAAGTCTTACTCTTGCAAAATATACAAAATCATATGACTACACAACATATTGCAAGGGTCCTCCCCAATGTAAAAGATGAAGGGCTTTTTCAATCTAAGGTGATCTCCTGTCAAGAATCCTAGAAGTTTAGACAGAGAAAGAAGCCAATAAATTATCCAATGCAACATCTACACTGTACATGAGGAAACTCAAAAACGTTCAAGTGAGGAGGCTTAAGCTAACCAAGTCCTCTAACTCATACTTTTCTGCCTCCAGGTACTTTTAAGTCTTACTGGCTTTTATAGGAGGGAGACTAACTGGAACCTAAGTGACATTCTTTGGGAATTTCTGATGAACCAGTGAGGCAGATTAAAGGGAGCATATGCACATGAAGCTTCTTGAGGAAATAAAACATCCTGGAAAAAAAAGAGCTAATTGTTAATTTTAAAAACAGATTGTGTGGTGGAAACCACTAGCTGTTAAACTAAATTTCTTCTCCCCTTCTTTTACAGTAAATGAATTGTGCCTGGAACATCTCCTCCCAAGTAGACTGGCAGGTCTTAGCCCCCTCTTGCAGCCAGGTTTTGCTCTGATTGCTGAGGGTCAATGGTAAATAAAAAATATAGAATTTCTCTTTTAATTTCAATGCATTGTGACATGCCACTGTAACTACGTGGTTTGAAAGAGGAGAATCTGGATACTTCTTATAGTAAATATTTAAAGACTATTTCTTGTTTAAAACTGCTAATAGATATTAGCAGGAAAATAGATATTTTCCTTGGTCATTTCAAAACATATTAGTAAATGATTAAAATCTTAGAGAATGTAAATAATAAAATGTCTCAGAGAAGATCAATTGTAAAGGCATGAGTGTCCAATAAAAGCCAACCTGTGACACTGCAAATAGTTTATTAAATCTTTCTTATTAATTTTTTGACAATCTTGGTTTTAATTTTTAGATTATCACATTGGTCCTGTTATAATTTATTAATAAAAGGACTAAATGAGCCGGAAATATTTCCAAATAACATTGTCAAAATCATCTCTCTTTCCAGTCAGGTATAAAAGATACATGCATTTGTATGATCATTTCACTATTAACCACAGAATTATTTTATTTTATCATATAAATTGGTATTGATGTATATATATTACATACATTATATATACTGACCTCTCTCTCTCTCTCTCTCTCTCTCTCTATATATATATATATACGACCTCTCTCTCTCTCTCTATATATATATATATGACCTCTCTCTCTCTCTCTCTCCCTCTCTCTCTCTCCCTCTCTCCCTCTCTCTCTCTCTCTCTCTCTCTCTATATATATATATATATATATAGAGAGAGAGAGAGAGAGAGAGAGAGAGAGGGAGAGAGAGAGATTGATTGATTGTCACTTCTTGGTCAAAATTCAATTTGTTTGAACAGCATTTCTTGATTAAATAAATTTTGATATTGACCTTGAGAGAAGAAAGTCGATAACTGCATAATATACCTCCAACCATAGCAACCAAATATTCAGCCTTCTGTCAGCTGCACATCATCAGACTAGCATGGATGCCCATGAGATTGGCAGTTTTGCAGGGCTTATCTAAAGGGAAAAGGGTTATATAGACTTATGAAAACTCTCAGGAGAAAATGAGAATTAAAAAGGTAAGAGCTGATTCTCAGATGCCTGAGTAGATCTCCTAATGACTAAAGAAACCACTGTGATTTCCAAAAGGAGGATTTCCACAAATGTCAAGTTTCTACGCCCTCCTCTTCTGCAGTCTGGTTCCTGTAGTTTAGAAACTAGAGCATTTCTGAATGTGACTTTTTCTGAAATCAGACTTTTAGAGAAATTATTACCCTGTGCCTTCTCAGTTTTACATTCCAATCTAATTTATTATCTATTCCACTAACTATTTTCAGAGAGGAACTGAACTCGGATCAAAAAGAATATTTTTCACCCACAAGTTCATCAGAATTAAA
Source organism: Lagenorhynchus albirostris (assembly GCF_949774975.1). NCBI lineage: Eukaryota > Metazoa > Chordata > Mammalia > Artiodactyla > Delphinidae > Lagenorhynchus > Lagenorhynchus albirostris. The sequence goes on along the minus strand of NC_083101.1, from coordinate 71,543,056 downwards.
AGTCAAGACTTGTACTAAACAGTTCCTTTGAACATGATGTTCTTTACTTATTCGGGATTAGCGTAAAAACTAGAACTGTCTCCTGGTGATATGAGGTAGTTACTTTCGATCCCTGTTGCTTAAATTGCAATGACATTTTCTAAAGTTCCAACTCCAAGGACGCTAACCTGCGACTGCTGGGTTCTGTCTGAGAAAGCACAATTCAGGACATCAGTAGAAGTGAACATATGGAGACCAGTTAATGCAGAGGGTAACACAGCCCCCTTGACACCCTAAGGATATGGGTTTAGAACCAGTTGAGCTCATTACTTCAAGAAGGCTAAGGTCAGTCCCTGTCTGTTTTCTACCCATTGAAAACCATGCCATCATTCAGCATAACTGACAAGTTATTTCTGCAAGGGGACTGTGCAATAAAATAGAATTTTCTCTGCATTTTTTAAAAAACAATATCCAAACACCCAAGCAATTCTGACAGTTTTGGGTGCTGACTGTATTATAAAGTCTCTGAATTATATTTCAAGCTTGACTTGGCTTCTTATACTTTTCTACAGCACTCAAAACAATTAAAAATATTTGGCATGTTTCTGGTATTGCATCTGGTGATTTGTGAACACTCTCAGACACTTGAACACTGTCTTTTGGGACCCTAAAACATGATGATGATACCAAATTTTCTTTTGGTTTGTGGGAACATTTACTGGAACTTGATAAGAAATATGTGTATAATATTTGTATGGCACTAAAAGAAAACTGAGATATTGAAAATAATAATATATCTCCAAAACAGTAGATCATAATATAAAATATATATTCAGACTGGAAAAATCCAGATGCTTAATTTTGGAATACAATGCTCAACCAAGCCAGCTTTCCATAGCGGTAATTGTGAAAATTATATATTTTTCTAAATATAATCTCTACATTAGTCTTTTTTTTTTTTTTTTTTGCGTTACATGGGCTTCTCACTGCTGTGGCCTCTCCCATTGCAGAGCACAGGCTCCGGACGCGCAGGCTCAGCGGCCATGGCTCACAGGCCCAGCTGCTCCGCGGCATGTGGGATCCTCCCAGACCGGGGCACGAACCCGTGTCCCCTGCATCGGCAGTAGGACTCTCAACCACTGCGCCACCAGGGAAGCCCTCTACATTAGTCTTTTGGGAGAGGGTACCCTATACCTGTGTACATAAGATTCAGTGCTTAAATAATATGTTTTGGGTGGATTTTCTTTAATTACAATATTTTATTGATAATATTTCATCATTTGACTCATATCCTTATGAAAATTTTTATCATTACTTTCACTAATACTTTCTTTAAAAGCCTCCCCATACCACCTACCATTTATTTCTTCATGTTCATTTCAACTGGTCCTTATGCTCAAATAGTAAAATACATAGTATGCTCTTAATAAGTAACAGCCATACACAGGGCTTCTTGTGGTTTTAGAAACATGACGTCTTATCTCAAGGGCTTCTTTTATTGTTTTCATTAGAATGCCTTCCTATCTCTTCATATCTCAAAATCCTTAGCAAAACACATTTGCAAGTACAAATGTATTTGTATTACTGTCTTCCTCCCTCATTTCTTATGCAACTTGAAAAAAAGGACAAGTATGTCACCTTTTATATAATATATTCCCACATTCTGTCATAATTTCTGATATTTAATAGACATTCACTAAATGTTTATGGAAAAAATAACGAGATAGATTAATGAATCGGCATGGGAAGTTTATAATAAGACAACTCATGAGTATATTTTGATCTTTGTGTAAAATACTGGGCAGGAATGAAATATTTCTTAACATTTTCTCCCCCAAATTCTATCTAAGGGGATATCTGAGGTCATGAAGTAAATTTACTGGGTAGAGTTGCATGTAGAGATATAAAAAGTCATTAAAGTTTTTGTAAATGGAAATGGATCCTATACATCAAAAAAATTTAAGTACTATTTGATGGGATTATCACTTACACAAGATACTGGTAGCTGACATGAGCCTGTAGTTAGTTTATTTTCCAAGGACAAGGTGCTAATTAATATTTGTTAGTGATGATGAAATGCAAATATTTGAACAGAAATATTTTCTTGGTATTTTCATATAGACATTGATCAAGTCCTTTGGAGAAAATTTTTCTCTTCAATATGAAAAATTCAATGCTTTTGTAGCCAATGTAATCTGGTATATCACTGTGGAAAGCTAAATAATGCCCCCCACCAAAATCTACATCCTAATGCCTGGAATCTGTGAACATGTTACCTTATATGGCAAAAGGGACTTTGTGGATGTGATTAAACATCTTGAGATGGCAAGAGTATCCTGGATTATCCAGGTGGGCTCAATGTAATCATAGAGGGCCCTACAAGAGGTAGGCAGGAGATCAGAGAGACAGAAGGTAACATGACATAGAAGCAGAGAGAGATTTGAAAATGCTATGCTGCTAGCTTTGAAGATGAAGAAGGGGCCATGAGCCAAGGAAGCTGGTGATCTCTAGAAGCTAGAAAAGGCGAGGAACCTAGGCAAGCTGACACCTTGATTTTAATCCAGTGAAACTGATTTAAGACGTCTGACCTCAGAAATGGTAAGATAATAAATCTGCATTGTTTTCAGCCACTTAACTTGTGGTAATTTGAGAAACAGTGGCAATAGAGAACTAATTAATACAATCATCATGAGAATTTTATCACACTCTTGGTGAGAATTTTACATTGAATATATTCAATGTAAATTGTATATGTTTGTATATCATTCTTCCATTTTCTAGCAGTAAACTTTGTTCAGTGTTACATACAATTTTATGAATAGGCTAAAAGTATTTATTCATCCATTCCACAGGTGAAGTATATCTGGGCTGTTGTCAGGGTTCAGTTATCCCAGCAATAGTTCTGTGAATTATCTTATATGTTGATCCAGATGTACATGTGCAAGGCTGTCCATCTTTGCCAGAACTAAACTGTCATAATTTCTCTGAAGTTAAAAAAAAAATATATATATATATATATATATATATATATATATATATAGAGAGAGAGAGAGAGAGAGAGAGAGAGAGAGAGAGAGAGAGAGAGGAGAGAGAGGGGTATGAGGAATTGGCTCTCGAGATTATGGAGGCTGAGAAACCCCATATTCCGCCATCTGCAAACTGGAGATTTCCGGAAAGCCAGTAGTGTAATTTAGTCCAGAGAACCAAGGAAGTCAATGTCTGCATTGGTATAAATCCTAGTCCAAGAGCAGGAGAAGATGAGATGAACTGTCTCAGCTCAAGCAGTAAAGCAAGCAAAAGAAGCGGTGAATTTCTCTGCCTTTTCTTCTTTTCGGGACCTCAAGGGATTAGATGATGCCTACCCACATTGGGGAGAGCAATCTATTTTGGTGAGTCCACTAATTGGAATGCTAATCTCATCTGAAAACACTCTTACAGATACACCCAGAAATAAGGTTTAACCCGGGCACCCCATGGCCACTCAAGCTGACACATAAAATTAACTATCACCAAGTGTTTCAAGGCATCTATATTGAAATGGAATGGAATGACGCCTTTATAACATCGACTATTTGGATCCTCTTTACTGTACCTAATAAGCTTTTATAATTTTCCATACAGAACTTGTATATCTTTTGTTAGATTTATTCTTAGGTCTTTTTATTTTTGACATAAACAGTATACATGTTTTTTCTAACTTTGCTCCTAGCATGTAGAAATATAATTGAGTCTGAAACCAGCAAACTAGATAAACTTTCTTATAAATTCTAATTTCTTATAAATTCTAATAACTTATTAGCAGTTTATTTATCTATATATACAAGAATACAATCTGTCTTTTTCCCTCTTATTTCTTATTCTTGCCTTAATAAGGTGGCTAAGAATGGACATGGTGAAAACAAGAAACTTTATCTTGTTCCCGATCTCAAAGGAAAAGCTTGGAACACTTCAACTTACATATGATGGTACTGAAATAGCTTTTGTTTTATTGTGGAATAATCTGAACGTAGAACAAACAGGATTTTATGACAGATCTGATATGGCAGTGGGTAAAAACATCTAATAAAACATGACTCTTTAGCTTGGTGTAATGTAGTTACTAGCCTAGGAAGACTGGAGGAAGGTATAAAGTCAAGAGCTCAGTTTAGGGCATGCTAAGTTTAAGATGTATATTAGAAAGGCAAGTGGACATGTAATCAGTTAGATATATAAGCCTTGGTTATAGAGGAAAAGAACAAGTAAGAAAGAGAAAGAGGTGAATCATTAATTTTTTAAAGGCTATTAAAGCCATAAGATAGCTAAAAATACCAAAACATAAAGAGTAGATCAAGAAAAGGTTGAAAGAAGTTTGGCCTGAAGCACTCCACCATTAATAGTTTGAGGTGAGGAAGAGAAGCAAAAAAATCTGTAAGGAGTGGTTAGAGAGGTGGCAGGAAAACCAAAAGAATGAGCAAAGTATCCCTGAAACCAAAAGTAGAAAATATTACAGTAGGAAGGAAATTTGCTTAAACTCCAGTCATTACTATACAAATAATGCTTCAATAAACATCCTTACATCTATATCATAGCTCATCCATAATAGCTTTTTTGGTAGACAAAAATCTTATAAATAGAATTTTGAGGAAAAAGCTACATTGATTTAAAACATTGATAGGTATTATTATACAACTGCTATCGAAAAAAAGGTATCATACAAATATACATTTCTATCCCTGGTATAAGAGAATACACATAGGGAAATACACACCTTGCCTCAGATGCCTTTCAATAAAAGAGAAACTTTGGGAGGAAATCAAAGACAGAGGCTAAAGTGGTTTGCCCATTTACTATCCCTGCTTAGGTTAGCTATCTCTGCTTTTCAAATGAGCCAAAGAACTGCACCATTAAACAGTCAACTACAAAATTCAACTTATGACCAGGGACACAGTTGGCTTTCAATGAGACTTTTAATAGTAAGCAAAAGAATCATTTTGGAAGCCAGCAGGGAGAGGGTTATTCTGATTATCTAAGAGATCAGACATGGTCAAGAGAGCTTCAGATAAATCACATCCACTTCCAAAGCTATATGTTTCTACTCTTCAGACATCTAATTATCACTCTCACTATTTTTATTTTATCCACATATGACCTATACTCCTAGCAGTTTAATATGTTTAAAGTCAATTCAGTTGCTCTTTTGCTTATATCTGTGTTAGAAGGAAAGTGTATATCACTATTGTGACTAGAGAGAAAGTATCACTTGCCATTAAAGGTAACTGCAAGAATAAATATAATCAATACAAGCAATGTTATTAAGTTTCAGGTTGATGGTATTGCTGGCCAAAGGCTTTGAACCTACGGCACATAAAAAGGAAATTACCAAAGGTATATTTGTTTCTACACGGTATACTTTTAAAACTGTAAAGGCGTGGATTGAAAAGTTAAAGTCTGAATTTTAACTCACCATAGATTGCACGATTTATTCAGAGCAGTATCCTAGTCCATTAACCAAAGAAAAATAAGTCTCAACTCTTATTTTTCCATTAGAATTGTAATTGCTGCTGGATATGAATGTTAGTCCACAGAACTTGAAGCAAGCTTATCAGTGTCTATCTCATGAAACTATAATAACAAAAGTTTTGGTCTAAAATGAGCCCTGGGAGTCAGATATTTTAAATCTCTTCCTATTTTTCTTTCTTTTTTTTTTTTTTTTCGGTACATGGGCGTCTCACTGTTGTGGCCTCTCCCGTTGCAGAGCACAGGCTCTGGGTGCACAGGCTCAGCGGCCACGGCTCATGGGCCCAGCACCTCTGCGGCATGTGGGATCTTCCCGGACCGGGGCACGAACCCGTGTGCCCTGCATTGGCAGGGGGGCTCTCAACCACTGCGCCACCAGGGAAGCCTAATCTCTTCCTATTTTTCTAGGAAAGGTTATACTTACACCATGTTATTGTCAAATGCCTCCAGAGAAGGACTTTAAAAATTCATTTTTATATAAATAATTTCAGAATAATTTTATAGCTGAGAAGGGAGTCCAGAAATCATCCAGTGCTTCACTTTTCAGGTGAAGAAAGCAAACCTGTAGATATGCTGGTGGATGCCCGAGAGTGGAAGAGGGACACACAGTGTGCTCAGACTGCAAGTCTATTCAGAGCTAGCATTTCCTGGACATAGAACTCTACCTTAAACATCCTTTTTGTGTATTTTTTCATTTATCTCAAAGTCTGAAAAAAATCTACTTTGATTTAATTGCTTTAAAAGGGAATAGGCAGATGATTATATACTTGTATTAATTATGTAGATATTCACCCTAGTAAGAAAATTTAAAAGATAAGGACTAGAGCCATGGCAGAACACAGAGAACAGATGGAGTGACATAGAGCCTACGAAGAACTTCATGAAGATGCAAATGCTTTCCATTATGATTTTACACACCGAGATGTTTCCTGTCACACCAAATATACTGGCTTACTTCTTCACAAACAGATTTTGTGTGTGTGTTTGTATGTGTTAACAGCATAGACAGGCTATGAAGAAAAAGACAATATTCTTAATAATATGAATTATTCATTATTTTATATAATAAATATGTATAGAGTGCTTATGTTTCTAAGCATTCTTTTTAAGTGCTGGGTAGACTGCATTCCATTGATCAAATCAGAAAGGTCAATAGTAAGTCAAGGTTGTCTATTAATTTCACCTTTGGTGAGTCAAGAAAGAATTGTATAAACCACTATAGTAATTTATAAAGTCAGTAAATGAACTGGTGCAGGCTTGGTTTGCCAATGATGCTTAGAGGACAAGGAACTAAACACGCACAGTAGAGTATGAAAGAACTTTGGTTAAAGTCTCATAACAGTCATATCTTACATACTACATTTTTCTGTTTGTTTTTCCTTAACCTTATGCCAGTTGAGAAACAGCTTTTACTAGGATGGAGTTGCATCAGCCGTCATGACTTCTGCCTCTAGCTAGTCCCATAAATCTTTCAAATTTCACACCTAGTAAATGCAGCTAAAACCAAGTAAACAAAACAATGCCCATGAGAATTGTTTGTTTTGTAACTTTAAGCATAAAATGTCTCTTTGAAGCCTGACCTATTTTTACAAGGGTAGTAAGAACATGTAGCCTTCACCTTGAATATTGCAAACAAATCTCCACATTCCCCTGCTGGAGAGAATCAGCATTTTAACATTGATGAAGCTTTGTGCTGAGATGCAATCTCCATCTGATAACTGCTCTGTCTGATACTAGTTGTCTTTTATTTACACTTGCACTATCTAATCAAAGTAGTTTTGCTTCAGAACACAAATGTAATAAAAATAAAACAATCCCCAATTTTTCTCTTATATCTCTATTGCTCTTCAGTTTCCAATTAAAAGTTTTTTTGTAGACAATTCTTAAAGTTTTTAGTAAACTCATTCCGGAGGAAAATAGCATAGAACCTCTCAACTGAAGTTATAAGTAGTATAGAAAACAGACATGATACAAAATACAATTCAAGTTACTAAAAACATTATGAATTGACAACTTCTATATAGATCAGAGTCACACATGAACACCCAATTATTGTGTGTGTGTGTATGTGTGTTTTCATTGCAAACTGCTTAATGTCAGAAACCAAAAGAAAGCTAAGAAACACTAACTCCACACTCTAGTTGAGGTTTATTCTATCAGTGAAAATAATTTATTATTCTTATTTATTTATTTATTTATTTTAGGTGGCAGTCAATCAGTTAATGGTTGCTTCAGGGAGGATACTGTGATTTCTGTCTTCATGTATATACAATGTATTAATATATCAACTGCATGAGCATAATGAATATATATATATACAGTTACAGAAAAATATTAATAATGGTTTTCATTGCATGCTACATTATGAAGACTTTTTCTTTACATTGTTTATTTGCCAATTTTAAACAATGGAAAGGTTTGACTTATTATCCATATTAAAGTATTATATTTTACATGTTTATTGTCTCTTATGATGGAGCATAATTTAACTCATAAAAATGAGCAATTTGTTTCAAAAAAGGAAAGACTAAAGATCCAATGTTACAAATGTAACAATTTATAGATTGCCTCAGTACTGCTCAAATATGAGAGACTTTGTAAAGTGGGAGAATCATGATCTCAGCTGATGTTTCTTTTTTCAAATCCAAGGGTAGCCCATATTACATTGTCATCGAACATGGGTTTGAAGCTTTGCATTTTTTAAATAATTTTGATCACTCTTTCCTTCCATAAAACACATTTTCTTCCCTTGACATTTCTGTTACCTTATATTTTCCATTTTTCACAATTGTGCTTCAGTTCTGTTCATTAAGTGTGGGAGTTTCTTTGTTACTTTTTTTTTTTAACAGCTTTATTGGAGTATAATTGCTTTACAGTAGTGTGTTAGTTTCTGCTTTATAACAAACTGAATCAGCTATACATATACATATATCCCCATATCTCCTCCCTCTTGTGTCTCCCTCCCACCCTCCCTATACCACCCCTCTAGGTGGTCACAAAGCACAGAGCTGATCTCCCTGTGCTATGCAGCTGCTTCCCAGTAGCTATCTATTTTACATTTGGTAGTATATTTAAGTTCATCCACTTTCTCACTTCATCCCAGCTTACCCTTCCCCCACCCTGTGTCCTCAAGTCCATTCTCTACATCTGCATCTTTATTCCTGTCTTGCCCCTAGGTTCTTCAGAACCAATTTTTTTTTTTTAGATTGCATATATATGTGTTAGCATATGGTATTTGTTTTTCTCTTTCTGACTTACTTCACTCTGTATGACAGACTCTAGGTCCATCCACCTCACTACAAATAACTCAATTTCGTTTCTTTTTATGGCTGAGTAATATTCCATTGTATATACGTGCCACAACTTCTTTATCCGTTCATCTGTCAATGGACACTTAGGTTGCTTCCTTGTCCTGGCTATTGAAAATAGGGGTGCAATGAACATTGTGGTACATGACTCTTTTTGAATTATGGTTTTTCTCAGGGTATATGCCCAGTAGTGGGATTGCTGGGTCATAAGGTAGTTCTACTTTCACTTTTTTGAGGAACCTCCATACTGTTCTCCATAGTGGCTGTATCAATTTACATTCCCACCAACAGTGCAAGAGGGTTCCCTTTTCTCCACACCCTCTCCAGCATTTATTGTTTGTAGATTTTTTGATGATGGCCATTCTGACCGGTGTGAGGTGATACCTCATTGTAGTTTTGATTTGTATTTCTCTATACTGATGTTGAGCATCCTTTCATGTGCCTCTTGGCTATCTGTATGTCTTCTTTTGACAGATGTCTATTTAGATCTTCCACCCATTCCATTTTTTGATTGTGTTGTTTGTTTTTTTGATATTGAGCTGTGTGAGCTGTTTGTATGTTTTGGAGCTTAATCCCTTGTCGGTCTCTTCGTTTGCAAATATTTTCTCCCATTCGGAGGGTTGTCTTTTTTTTCTTTGTTTATGGTTTCCTTTGTTATGCAAAAGTTTCTAAGTTTAATTAGATACCATTTATTAATTTTTGTTTTTATTTTCATTACTCTAGGAGGTAGATAAAAAAGATCTTGATGTGATTTATGTCAGTGTGTCCTGCATATGTTTTCCTCTAAGAGTGTTATAATATCCAGTCTCACATTTAGGTCTTTAATCCATTTTGAGTTTATTTTTGTGTAAGATGTTAGAGAATGTTCTAATTTCATTCTTTTACGTGTAGCTGTCCAGTTTCCACAGCACCATTTATTGAAGAGACTGTCTTTCCTCCATTGTATACTCTTGCCTCCTTTGCTGTAGATTAATTGGCCATAGGTACGTGGGTTTATTTCTGTACTTTCTATCCTGTTCCATTGATCTATATTTCTGTTTTTGTGCCAGTAGCATACTGTTTTGATGACTGTAGCTTTGTAGTATAGTCTGAAGCCAGGGAGCCTGATTCCTTCAGCTCTGTTTTTCTTTCTCAAGATTGCTTTGGCTATTCAGGGTCTTTTGTGTCTCTATACAAATTTTAAGATTTTTTTTTGTTCTAGTTATTTGAAAAATATCATTGGTAATTTTATAGTGATTGCATTGAATCTGTAGATTGCTTTAGGTAGTATAGTCATTTTGACAATACTCTTACAATCCAAGAACTTAGTATATCTTTCCATCTGTTTGTGTTGTCTTTGATTTCTTTTATCAGTATCTTATAGTTTTTGGAGTACAGGTCTTTTGTCTCCTTAGGTAGGCATATTCCTAGGTATTTTATTCTTTTTGATGTGATGCTAAATGGGATTGTTTCTTTAATTTCTCTTTCTGAACTTTCATTATTAGTGTATAGAAATGCAACAGATTTCTGTGTATTAATTTTGTATCCTGCAACTTTACCTAATTCATTGATTAGCCCTAGTAGTTTTCTGGTAACATCTTTAGGATTTTCTATGTATAGTATCATGTCATCTGCAAATAATGGAAATTTTACTTCTTCATTTTCAATTCAGATTCCTTTTATTTCTTTTTCTTCTCTGATTGCTGTGGCTAGGACTTCCAAAACTATGTTGAATGAAAGTGGCCAGAGTGAATAAAAGACGACATACAGATGGCCAAGATGCACATGAAAAGATGCTCAACGTTGCTAATTATTAGAGAAATTCAAATCAAAACTACAATGAGATATCACTTCACACCTGTCAGAATGACCATCATCGAAAAATGTGTAAACAATAAATGCTGGAGAGGGTGTGGAGAAAAGGGAACCTTCATCAACTGTTGATGGAAATGTAAATTGGTACAGCTACTATGAGAACATTATGGAGGTTCCTTATAAAACTAAAAATAGAGCTACCATATGATCCAGCAACCCCAGTTTTGGGCACATATGTGGAGAAAAACATGATTTGAAAGGATACTTGCACTGCACTGTTCATTGCATCACTGCTTACAATAGTCAAGACATGGAAGCAACCTAAATGTTCATTGATAGAGAAATGAATAAAGAAGATGTGGTACATATATCCAATGGAATATTAATCAGCCATTAAAAAGAATGAAATAATGCCATTTGCAGCCATGTGGATGGACTGGAGATTATCATATTAAGTGAAGTAAGTCAGACAGAGAAGACAAATATCATATGATAACACTTATATGCAGAATCTAAAAAAAAAATGATACAAATGAACTTATTTACAAAACAGAAACAGACTCACAGACTTAGAGAATGAAATTATGGTTATCAGGGGGGAAGCTGGGGGGGGGATAGATTGGGAGTTTGGCATTAACATGTACACACTGCTATATTTAAAATAAAATGACTTTCCATGACAAAAATAAAACATCAGTGACTCAATTAAAAAAAATAATAAAATCTGTATCTTCTTCTGCAACTCTGCTAAACCTCCATTCACCTAATTGCTCAATATATAGTCTCATTAATTATCCTTAGCTCCTTCCAAATTTTGCTCACTTAGCAACCCTCTGATACCTTTAATCCTACTTCCTAAAGAACCCCCAATCCATCCACTGTTTTCCATCCTCATTGCCACACCCCAAGTCCCTACTTCAGTAATTTATTTCCTAGACTGCACAAATAGACTCTAACTGATATCTTCACATCTATCATCTACTTGTGACTACTTCCCAATCTTTACATACTGAGTCTCCACAACAGCAATAAAACTATCTTTTAAAATTGCAAAATAATCTCATAATTTCCCTGATACAAACTAATCAAGGATTTCCCATTGCCTTGGAATAATTTCAGAATCTTTAACATAGATTATAATATTCTGTATGGCACTGATGCTACCTCCTTCTCCAGCCTCATGCATAACGTCCTATAGGTTGGCTTCTCCACCTCTGCTCTACTGGGTTTTTCTTAGGTTCTTGAACATACCAGACTCTCTCAAGGTCCTAGGCTTTTATACCTGTAGGTCTTCTTTCTCCTGGATAAATACTTATCTATTTAAGTCTTACCTATCTATTTAGCTAACTCAAACTCACTTGATAGAGTTCAATTCAAGTATTCATCTGCCTATTCAGGCAAAAATTGATCAGCATCTTTATGTATCAAGCACAGTCATAGATGCTGGGAAAATAGTGCTGGGCAAAGGAAATATGGTGTCTTTTCTTACCCACAGGCCTAGGTTTTAACAGCCATATCCATGAAATGTTGTGAAGATTTTTCCACAGCAATTACATGCTTAAAATAATTTCATTAATTATATTTTTATTATTTACTTAATATATGTCTTTTCTACTAAATGGTGAGTTCCACTGACACAGAGATCAACTGTTCAGTATATATGCAATGAATAGTTTTTAACTGACACTTACCAATATGCTAAAAGAAAATCCCCAGATGATACCCAAACTCTTTGCCATTGTATATAAAGCCATTAAAGTCCCGACCATAAATTTTCACGTGTCTACTAAAACTCCCTGAATTCTAGCCATAAATTACATTCCGTTTCTTAAACCCACCTTGTGTTTCTTATTTCCAACCTTTACACAAACCATATCCTTTATCTTGAATGCCCCTCTCAACTTATTTGCTTGAATTCCTACATTTTTTTTTCAGCCTCTACTTCATGGGTACATTCATAAAGCAATCCATAAACTGTGAATCTAAGTTGTTTGAGAAGCCATGGATATAGAGATAATTCTAAAGATTTGGCTGCAAGAGAAGAGACTAAGATGAAAGTAGTGATCTCTTGATATTTGCATCATATTCTAGTGCATGGTAGACAACTATGTGAATAATGGGAGAAATTGCTTGGGGTAGATGAAGTAGATGTCAAAGATGGTAGTTGGAAGTGCCAAAAGAGAATGAAAAAAGGGTTCCCGGTTCCTGTCCTCAAAGAATCCACAGTATAGTGGGAGATAGAGAGTGGCTAATAGGTAAAATTATGGTCATGTAAAAAATGATATATGTTGGAACTTCCCTGGTGGTCCAGTGGTAAAGAATCCACCTCCAATGCAGTGGATGTGGGTTCGATCCCTGTCAGGGGACTAAGATCCCACATGCCTCAGGGCAACTAAGCCCATGCACCACAACTAGAGAAGAGAAAAAAAAACCCACATGCCACAACTAGGGAGAAGCCCGTGCACCACAACAGAGCCCGTGCACCACAACGAAAGATCTCACATGCCTCAATGAAGATCCTGCATGCTGCAACTAAGACCTGACACAGCCAAAAATAAATAAAATAAATTTAAAAAATGATATATGTTAAAGAAAATATAAGAAAAAAGACTAAAACATACCTATTTCTGGGTTATTAAAGTTTCATAAAAATGACTCCATTAGATGAGTAAGATATATGTGAGAGTGATCAAATTTGAGGAATAGAGGTGAAGCAAAATAACTCAAAATTCCTAATAGTGACTGAATTGAGTGAAGAAGAAGGGAGGAGAGAAGGCCTGAAAGAAACACATTTGTAGAATAAATTTGCATTCACTCTCTATTCAGTTTTCTGGGGCCTAAATCTTATATAATTATGAGGCCATCTTTCAGAGAAAGAATATAAAATTACAATACAAAATTAGGTGTAAAACAAATATTCATTACAATAAGAAAAGAAATTACATCACTTACAAATAACATGAATGTTGCAATATTTAGCAAATAACACTGTTTTTCAATAGTTTTTTATTCGTGGCATAATTTACATAAATAAAAATATGCAAATTGCAGTCGAGAGTTTGGTGAGTTTTGACAAATGTATATACTTAAGTAATCACCAATCCAGTCAGGATATAGAACATTTCTATTAGTCCTGAGTTTCCTTATGCCCCCTTCCAGTCAATTCCCACTCCCAAAGGCAATCACTGTTCTAATTTCTATTATCATAGATTACTTTTACCTAATCTTGAACTTCACAAAAGAAATCATTGAGTATAAACTTTTTATGTATATGCATAATCTATTTTGCTCAAGATTCATCCATGTTGTTTCATGTATCAGTAGTTTGTTTTTAAAGCTGTGTTTATTCCGTTGTAATAATGTGCCACAGATTTCTTACCTATTCTCCTATTAAAATGAAACATTTGCATTATTTCCATTTTAAGGTTTTATGAGTTAAGATGCTATGAACATTTACATACTTAACTACAAGCCTTTGTTGTAACACAAGTTTTCATTTAACATGAGTAAAAACTAATGGGCTTTCATTTAACATAATTGAAAATAATGGGTCATGGAGGCCAGTTTATGTTTAATTGTATGAAAATCTGTTAAACTGATTTTCAAAGTAGTCATGTTATTTACATTCCCAACAGAAATCCAGGAGTTCCAGTTTTTCTAAATCCTTTCTCTTCTTTTAAATATGAAGTACTATTTAATTTTGTTTGTAATTTACATTTCCATGATATTTATTGATGCAGCCAATTTGTGCATAAAAAGATTATGCTCAACATCAGTAGTATCATAGAAATGTAGACATTTTTATTTTGGTTAAATCTAGTTGATAATTTTCTTTCATTGTTAGTGCTTTTTTGCACTGTTAGAGAAGTCTTTCCCTACAATGAGATTGGTTCTTCATTCTCCCATTGAGGGGATATTTAGATTGTTTCTATATTTGAGATATTACGAATAGAATTGCTGTGAACATTAGTACATGGTTGTAAAGACTTTCACACATTTGTACATTCATATACAAGTCTTTGAAATGACATAATTATTCATTTATCCTGAGTAAATTCCTAGGAAGCAAACTACACTTCACCAACTACTTTTTTCTGTGAAATATTTATTCATGCCCTTTTTAAAACTGGGTTGTTTATCATTAATTTCTATATATTCTTCCTGTAGTATGGAATCAAGTACTTTTTGAGATATATGTATTGAGAATATGTTCCCTAAGTCTATGGCTTGCTTTTTCATTTTCTTATCAGTGTTTTTGATGAGCAAAACATTTATTTTGGTGAAGATCAATTTATCTATTTTTTCTTTTATATTTGGTGACTTTTTGTCATATAAGAAATTTTGCCTATAACAAAATCAAGAAAATATTTTTCAATGTTTTCTCAAGAAGGCATACACATTTAGATTTTATGTTTATGACTATGATCCATCTCAGATATTTGTGTATGTTCTAAAGTAGGTGTCAAGATAAACATTTTTTCCCATATGAATATACAGTGGTTCAAGCAGAATTTGCTGAAAAAAATTTCCATTCTGATTGGAATATCATGGAGCATTTGACAACAATCAATTTTCTATATAGGTAAGAAGGCACTTATGGACTCTTTATTCTTATTGATCTATTTATCTATTAGACAATATAACATTGACTTAGTTATGGTAGGTAGTTTCTTTTTTAGTAAACAACTTTAAATTTACTCAACAAAATATGCAATATTTGGAAAGATTTTTTAGGCAACTCTAGGAAAAAAATGTATATTGAAGAAAAACTACATTTATTAGAAAAATTAGAGCCAAGAAACTCATTAAAATATATGAATATGTGCTTTCTGTTTATCTTTCTTAATGTTCAAAAAATTAATATAAAATTTTTGACCACTTGCTTTAATTTATACAGATACAGTATTATTATAAATTATTTTATTTTCTATTTTCCTATGGAAACATTTTCTATTGAGAAATTGCCAAACTGTTATTCAGTGTCTATACCACTTTTATTCCCACCAGCAATATATGAATGGCCCAGTTTTTCAATAACCCTACCAGCGTTTGCTATTTTCACTATTATTTTTAGCCATTATAAGAGTGTAATGATATCTCATTGTGGTCTTAATCTCCAAGTATATGTCATTTTTAGTGAAATGGTTTTCGTATCTTTTGCTTATTCTCTAATTGGTTTGTTTAGTTTTCTTACTACTGAGTTTTTAGAACTCTTTTTATTCTAATATTAGTGCTTTGTCAAGTATGTGGTTTGCAAATATTTTCTCTCACTCTGTAGCTTGTATTTTCATCCCCTTTACAGAGTCTTTTTCAGAGCAAGCCTTTTAGTTTTGATGGGGTCAAATTTATAATTTCTCCCTTTTATCAACATTACTTTTGGTGTCAACTTTAAGAACTTTGTCTAGTCCTAGATTATGAATATTTTTCCTATTTTTTTCTAAAAGGTTTATAGCTTTACATTTTTATATTTTACATTTAAGTTCATGATCAATTTTGAGTTAAGGTCTAAGGTTTATATTGAGGTTCATTAAATGTTTTCTTGTCTACACATTTTCTATTACTCTATTTGTTAAAATGGCTATCTTTCCCCCACTGAATTGCTTTTTCTCTGTTGTTAAAATCTGTTGGGAATATTTGAGTGGGCTCTCTGCTGCGTCCCACTAACACCTGTAGGAAAGGGGAAGTGAAGTGTATTAGTGATTAGCCACAGCTCACACTAACTCATTAAGTCTCATTACTAACTTGTGGAGGTATAGAGGCTCAGCTCACCTTGTACTCTGCTGACACACTACCCTGATGGGGTAATCAAAACACTACTTGCTTCTGCTGCAGAATGTACAAAAGATAACTCCCTGCATGCTCTGTCAAAACCACCCAACTGGGAAAATCAGAGTGACACTTCTTGCTTTCATAAAGGGGATAAAATGTCTGCTTCCCATTCCCGCCACTGAAGTTATGTTTTTCCATTTACGTTTGGGTAGGATAGGGTAATTACTATCCAAATGTTTTCTGTTCTGTTAGGCTACCCTTTTCCACTTCCATTGATTAGAAAGAAAAGGTTTTTCTTGGAGCTTCTTCTCTCTGTGCCTATTGGTGGTTATGCTTCCCTCCTGGGATAGAAGGAAGGCAATAAGGTAACCCAGGGAACTCGCTGCCTTGTGGCTGGTCAACTCCTGAAGTCCCTAGGAAGTCCGCCTTCTTTTTTTCCACTGGTAAGAGTCTTACTTTCCTTATTTGTGCTGTTATGTCCAGGATTTTTTGTCGTAAGAGGGAGAACCTGGGAAGAATGGTGCTACTCCATCTTAGAACTAAAGTCCTCCAAATTTTTGTTTGAATATTAGAAAACATTTATATTGTCAATATATAATATGGCAATATATAGTCAATATTTGTTAAATGTAAAAATGTGATTTAACGTTAATATATGATTGTATTTCTTTTTACATAAAAACAGATATTTGAAAGAGATACTTTGACTCAATCTTTTTTGTTAAACTATTATGTTCAGGAATTAGTTCAGAAAGCTTTGTAATTTTATCATTTCTATATTAAATATATTTCACACGTGATAAGTTTTAGCTTTTCTTATGATTGCAAATATTGAGTCTATGAGGGCATTGATTGCACACGTACTTGTTTTTTTTTATGATTCAGAAGTCATTTTTTAATTTATTTTATTTATTTTTTATACAGCAGGTTCTTATTAGTTATCTATTTTATATATATTAGTGTATATATGTCAATCTCTCAATTCATCCCACCACCACCACCACCACCCACTTCCCCCCCACACATGTACTTCTATTATACATATAGGACTCCTCTAAAACATGCAAATATCTCTGGCAATCTTAAATTTATATTACCTGAATGTGTCACAACATATCGTAAAATCACATAACTAAAAGTCATAGTAGATTCCATCTGAACATATATTTTAAATTATTCCCTGTTCTTTTTTTTTTTGTTCTTGTTGAAATGCTTTGGGAAACAACCTTATGCATACAAATAGGAGAAATAGATTCAATTTTTCCATGTTAGTATTTTTAAAATGTAGATTTACTTGCCCATTTTATAGTTTACATTTATACCATATTAATTTTTTGAAAATTTCCTGATCTTTTTAATGAACTTTTACTGTGATATTTTTCATCCTGTAGGATTGAGGATATATACATCTGTTATGTAATTGTTTTCTCACTAGCTGTTGTTCTATTTATAGAACATTGCAAAAAAACGACAATTCTTAAAATAATCTTTAACATTTGCAATCTCAATGATACATTTGCCATGATGCTATTATATGAAACTATAAAAATACCTAGTTTAGTAAGTTATGAATGATTATAAAACCTCTATGGACCTCTTATGATTTAAGTAATCTCCTAGGTCACATTCTGGATCCCACACTGGCTTCATATTCATTCCTTATTTTCTAATTGCAGGTCACAGATGTTTAAATGTATTTATCTTCTATAGAATTAGCTTCCTTCTTCCTTGAGGCTATTGAAAATAAGCTCTTTTCCATAAAGGGTATTATCACTAACCACCAATGGAAAATAGGGAATAACAAAAAGCTCAACATGAGACAAGTTTCCAGAACCTTACATAGCCATCCCCACCTCCTTTGTTGCTCTTGTTGTTTCTTCCTTATTTTCCTCTTTGAAAAACCACAGGAATCATTTCTTTCTTGTTTTTTCCATTCTATTACTATTACTATGGGAAAAACTGACTTCTCCTCTTCCTCTCCAGAGTTCCTCAACGCTTAAATTTGCCTTTCCTCTAACGCAACCAAAAGTTGCTGAAGAAATCTATTATTATGGTCCTTTGCTTAGATGCTACTAGAATTACAAAAGTGTTTTCAGAAATCTCAGCTACTCTTTATTTATTAAGAAAATAAGTCACCCTATACAATGTGTTTTTTAAAATCCTATTAATATTTGCAATGTTTGGAAAACAGAGGATGTGGCATTGGTGGTTGGAGAGTTATTGCAATGCATCATCTGCTCTCCCTCATGATAATAATTCTGCCAAAGATTTACCAAATGGAATACCACATAAGGAATCCCAACTTTTAAAAGCTAACAGAAAAACTGTAAGATACTGATGAAAGAAATCAAAGGTGATGCCAACAGATGGAGAGATATATCATGTTCTTGGGATTGGAAGAATCAATATCGTCAAAATGATTATAGTACCCAAAGTAATCTACAGATTCAATGAAATCCCTATCAAATTACCAATATCATTTTTCACAGAATTAGAACAAAAAATTTTATAATTTGAACGGAAGCACAAAAGACCCTGAATAGCCAAAGCAATCTTGAGAAAGAAAAACAGAGCTGGAAGAATCAGGTTCCTGGACTTCTTCAGACTATACTACAAAGCTACAGTAATCAAAACCATATGGTACTGGCACAAAAACAGAAATACAGATCAATGGAAGAGGATACAAAGCCCAGAGATAAACCTATGTACCTATGGTCACCTAATTTATGACAAAAGAGGCAAGAATATACAATGGGGAAAAGACAGTCTCTTCAATAAGTGGTGCTGGGAAAACTGGACAGCTACATGTAAAAGAATGAAATCAGTATATTTTTTAACACCATGCACAAAAATAAACTCAAAATGGATTAAAGACCTAAATGTAAGACCAGATACTATAACACTCTTAGAGGAATACATAGGCAGAACACTCTCTGACATAAATCACAGCAAGATCTTTTTTGATCTACCTCCTAGAGTAATGAAAATAAAAATAAACAAATGGGACCTAATTAAACTTAGAAGCATTTGCACAGCAAAGGAAACCATCAACAAAACAAAAAGAAAGCCCACAGAATGGGAGAAAATATTTGCAAATGAAGAGACTGACAAGGGATTAATCTCTAAAATATACAAACAGCTCATGCAACTCAATATCAAAAAAACAAACAACCCAATCAAAAAATGGGCAGAAGATCTAAATGGACACCTCTCCAAAGAAGACATACAGATGGCCAAGAGGCACATGAAAAGATGCTCAACATCAGTAATTATTAGAGAAATGCAAATCAAAACTTCAATGAGGTATCACCTCACGTGGGTCAGAATGGCCATCATCAAAAAATCTACAAACAATAACTGCTAGAGAGGGTGTGGAGAAAAGGGAACACTCATCAACTGTTGATGGAAATCTAAATTGGTACAGCTACTATGAAGAACAGTATGGAGGTTCCTTATAAAACTAAAAATAGAGCTACCATATGATCCAGCAATCTACTCCTGCAAATATATCCAGAGAAAACTGTAATTCGATAGGATACATGCACTCCAATATTCATTACAGCACTATTTACAACAGCCAGGACATGGAAGCAACCTAAATGTCCATCAACAGAGGAACTTATAAAGAAAATGTGGTACATATACACAATGGAATATTACTCAGTCATAAAAAGAACAAAATAATGCCATTTGCAGTGACATGGATGGACCTACAGATTGTCATAGTGAGTGAAGTAAGTCAGACAGAGAAAGACAAATATCATATTTTATTGCTTATATGTGGAATTTAAAGAAATGTTACAAATGAACTTAGTTACAAAACAGAAGCTGAGTCACAGATGTAGAAACAAACTTGTGGTTACCAGGGGTAAAGGGCAGGGGAGAGATAAATTGGGAGATTGGGATTGATATATACACATTACTATATGTAGAATAGATAATAAGAACCTACTGAATAGCACAGGGAACTCTATTCAATACTCTGTAATGATCTATATGGGAACAGATTCTAAATAAAAGTGGATATATGTGTATGTATAACTGACTCACTTTGCTGTACACCAGAAAGTAACACAACGGTGTAAATCAACTATACTCCAATAAAAAAAATTTTTTTAAATCTAACAGAGTCACATTCACTATGAAGTTAAATGTTTTAAAGCACTTCATCTAGTAACATGCATATGTCCTTTCCAAGCTTTGAAGATGTCACAAACCATGTTCTCACACTGTTCAGTATTTCTAAGCTTTATAAAAACAAAACACCTGAATGATGTTCAGTTTAGACTGCTAACTCTTTCCAACTGAAAACATTTTTAAAAAATCAATATAATTTACCATATCAACATGAAAATCATTTGATGCAGAAAAACCTTTGATAAAAATGCAACACCCATTCATGATAAAAACTCTCAGCCAACTAGGAATAGAGAGAAGTTATCTCAACTTGGTAAGGAGCATGTACAAAAAGACTAAAGGTAATATCATTCTTAATGATGAAAGACTGGATGCTGTTCTACAAATATTGAGAACAAGGCAGGAATGGTCACTCTAGCCACTCTTATTCAACATGTTACTGGAAGTTCCAATCACTGAAACAAAAGAAGAATAACAAATAAAAGGCACAAAGATTGGAAAGGAGGAAATAAATCTGTATTTGCATGTATGACATGTTTGTCTATGTAGAAACTCTGAAGGAATATTAAAAGAATACTCCTTAGAACTAGTGCGTTCATCATGACTGTAGGATACACAACCACACAAAATATTGTATTTCTATATACTAGCAATTGGCACTTGGAAAAAACTATAAAAAAACATATCATTAAAATTACCCCAAAGAAAATGATGTACATAGGTTAATAAGATACATTCAAAATATACACACTTAACAAAATTTGTATAGGGTTTATATTGTAAAAATTACAAAATTCTGATGAAATAAATCAAGGAAAGCCTACATAAATGGAGAAGCATAATGCAGTCATGAATGGGATATAAAATAATAAAGATATAAATTTTCCTCAAATTAATAAGTTTAATGTAATTTCTATATAAACATGAGCAATGTTTTTTGCAGACATATACAAGATGATCAAAATTTTATATGGAAAGAAACAGGACCCTGAATAGCTAAAACACATTTGAAAAAGAAGAATAAAGTAGGAGGAATAACTCCACCTAACATTAAAGCCTATTAGATAGCTACAGTAATAAAGACAGTGTGATATTTGTAAAGAAGCAGACACATAGATCAAGAGAACAGAATACAGAAACCAGAAATAGATTCACTCAAATATTTCCAACTTATTTTTGACAACTGAGCAAAAGCAATTCAATGGAAACAGCGGAGGCATTTTAACAAATGAAGCAATTGGAAATCCACAGCCCAAAAAAGTGAATCTCAATCTAAACCTCAGATCTTCACTCAAAATTGATCCTAGACTTAAGTGTAAAACTATAAAACTTTTAGAAAAAAACTTTTAGAAAATCTTTGGGAACAAGGAAGGTCTAGACAAAGAGTTATTAAACTTGACACCAAAAGCAAGATCCATAAAAGGAAAAAGAATGATGTTTGACCTTGTTAAACTTTTTAAAAAATTTGCTCCATAAAACACGCTGTGAAGAGAATGAAAAGACAAGATACAGACTGGGAGGAAATATTTGTGAACCGCATATCTGATAAAGGACCAATATCTAGAATATATAAGGGATTCTCAAAACTCTATAGTAAATACAGACAAACCATCCCATTAAAACATGGGCAAAGACATGTCATACATTGGTGGTGGGATTGTAAAATGGGGCAGTCACTCTGGTAAAGAGGATGATAGTTTCTTAGAAAACTAAATGTTTGCATATGACTCAGCAATTGCATACTAGGGAGTTTATCCCAAAGGAATCAAAAGTTATATTCATGTAAGTACCTCTACACAAATGTTTATATAAGCTTTATTTGTAATAGCCAAATACTGAAGACAACTCAGATGTCCTTCAGTGGCTGAATAGTTAAACAAACGGTGGCATATTCATACCATGGATTAATACTCAGAAATAAAACAAAACTGTTGATACACATAGCAACTTGGATGAGTCTCAAGGGAATTATGCTGAGTGATATAAACCCAATCTCAGCAGGTGACATCCTGTATGATTCCATTTAGTCGTTTCAAGAATGATTCAAGTCTTCTTGGATATTTATTAAACATCTCAAACTTAACATGTACACTAGGGAATTCTTGATTTCCTCCAAAAATCTTATTTCTTTTTAGTCCTTCCCATATAAGTAAATGGCATCTCCATTCAATCCTGTTCAGACCAAAATTTTGAGGCATCATTGGTTCCTTTCTTTCTCTTACATTCCACATCAGATCCGTATTCAAATTCTACACTCTCTACCTTCAAAATGTATCTAGAATCTGACCACAACTTACCAACACCAATTCTTTTTCTAAAATTCTCTTCCAGGCCACCATCATCTTTTATCTGCTTATGGGTAACCTCCAAATTTTTCCCCTGTTCTTTTCTTTGTTACTATAACCTATTCTCCACAACACAGATAACAATGATCCTTTTAAAATGTACATCAAATTATCTTTATTCTCAGGATAAGAGTGGACCAAAATCCATGCAGACCTTCAGCCTGGCTTCACATTATATCACTGAGATTTTAAGGTTCATCCACCATATCACTTAGCCTAACTAGAATAAATAGCAAGTTTCTCTACACTTAATCAAATAAGCAGACACAAATTTAAGACTATAGATACGAAAACCAAAATTAACTCAATGGACCTATGTTGAACACTCTATCCAAAAATGGAAAATATATTTTTTCATCATATATTAAACATTTACAAAATTTGATCATATTGTAAGTAATAAAGCTAATCACAAAAAGTTCAGAATATTAAATTCATACTTTTACTGGTCTGATAATTACACAAGAAAATTTTTTTAAAGATGACTAGAAAATACCCAAATTTTTTTTTTTTTTTTTTTTTTTTTTTGCGGTGCGCAAGCCTCTCACTGCTGTGGCCTCTCCCGTTGCGGAGCACAGGCTCCGGACGCGCAGGCTCAGCGGCCATGGCTCACGGGCCCAGCCACTCCGCGGCATGTGGGATCTTCCCGGCCCGGGGCACGAACCCGTGTCCCCTGCATCGGCAGGCGGACTCTCAACCACTGCGCCACCAGGGAAGCCCGAAAATACCCAAATATTTTGAAATTAAGAAATACATTTCTAAGTACATGCTTGGTCAAATAATAAATTATAATAACAATTAGAAAACATTTTGAGTTGAATTATAATGAAAATATTATACATATAAAACTGGTGAGGAGTGACATCACCGAAAATGGAAGAGTAGGTAACCTCAGGGCTGTGACCCTTCACATGCACAAAAAAACTAATAAACTAGGAAAAGCTATCAGAATCAACCTTTTTGAATTCTGGAATTAGGCAAAATTTTACAACAATCATGAGAAAGCTTAGGGAAGAAAGAAACTGCTGCACTGCGGTATGAGATCATAGCGGCATTTTAAATTGCCTATCCACCATCTCCCACTTACCAGATTGGTGGCAGCCAGTAGATAGCAGTCCATACATGTGGGGCAGATTGCTAGTGCCAGAGGGAGCAATATGGGCCCTATTCTCAAAGAATCGAGGTTGTGTGTTTTGAGCTACCTGGTGGTTCCCTCAAGGGCTGGCATAATGGCTTGCCTTTGATTCGTCTGCCCTGAAGTTTTCCCAGGACTGGGGTGGCTTTCCTGGTGGTTTTTGTCAGAAGCACAGGAAGGCAAAAGCACTGGCTGCAGCAGCCTGGGACAAGAAATAACTGTCAGGACAAGAAATAGATTCCCAGATAAAAGCCTGAAAAGGAAGAGGGTGGGAAAAGAGATATGTGAAAGAATAAGGACTTTTAAAAGCTCACTCCTATGCTGGGGAATGCAGAAGTCCACGTGCATAAACATGGCTGAATGCATGTTCAGAAAAGGCTTGAGAAGACCCTAAGCTTTTACCTCTGGCTCGCCTTAGGTTCCATACAAACAGGAAGTAAGGCTAAGGCAGAGTTTCGAAAAGCTTAGCTAAATGTTGAAGAAATGAACCAAGATTGAGCCAATCTTGGTTGAGATTGGGAGAGGAGTTTTTATTTTTCTCTCTCTCTTTTTTTCTCTTCTTGGCTCCAAGCCTTTAGGGAAATTGAAGAACACTAGCTGACCACTCAGTTAACAGAACACAGACTTCAGTGGCCACATATGACAAAGTCTGCAGGGTTTGCAATACATTGTTTAGAAAAAACACAAAACAAACAACAAAATCAACAACCTCTCACATACCACGTACAAAAATCATTCCCAGTTGTATTACAGACCTAAACGTGAAAGGCAAAATTGAAAAACATTTAGAAGTTAATTCAGAAAACATTTTTGTTACCTTGGAGTAATGAAGGATTTTTATTAGACAAGATACAAATACTAACAGAAAAGACCAATAAATTAAATCTTCTGAAATTAAGAACTCTTGCTCACCAAAACACAATATAAAAGAATGAAAACGCAAGCCACAGAATGAGAGAAGATATGTGCAACACATATAACTAAAACATATTTATATCCAGACTAAGATTTTAAACAATAATCAACAACAAACTCCTATAAATGAACAAAACCAACAGAAAAAAATGGGCAACAGACTGACCTGACACTTTACAAAAGAGGAATCTAAATGAACAATAAATATAACAAAATGTAGTCAACAATATTAATAATAGAAATCATAACTACAATATGGTATACCTATACAGCCACAACTTTAGCATAGTTTACCAACTGATGTCAGAAACGTAGATCATCCTCACAGTGCAGCTTTAAATAGCTGTAAATCTGACAACAGCTTGCCAGTATGTGTTAAGTTTATGTGAGCATATCACATGACCCAGGCATTTGCATGTGCTCCAGGATCCTTGTACACAATTTTCACAGAGAGTTAGTAGTCATAGCTTAATTCCTGAAATAATCCACATGTTCATCAATAGTACAAGAGATAAATAAACAGCTATCTTTTGACACAGAACTACTTTTCAACAGTGAAAATGAGCTACATCTAATAACAGTAGATGAATCTTAACAATATAAAATTGAATGACAGAACCAGTACATAAAATGAATATACCAATGATCTTATAAAGGTCAAAAAGAGACAAACCTAAATTAAATTATACAAGAGTGTATCAGATCTTAAAACTATACAGAAGAGTAAAGAAATGACTACTAATAATGACAGAATAGTGTATGGTGTTTATTTGGATGTTCACTATCACACTCTAATTTTAAGTGTATGTAGTAAGTTCTAAGTTTTTGTTATATAGTTTGTATTATAGGGTAAGAAATATATATGTAATATATTTAAAGTCATTATCAAAATGCGAGAATGGGGCTTCCCTGGTGGCGCAGTGGTTGAGAGTCTGCCTGCCGATGCAGGGGACACGGGTTCGTGCCCCGGTCCGGGAAGATCCCACGTGCTGCGGAGCGGCTGGGCCCGTGAGCCATGGCCGCTGAGCCTGCACATCCGGAGCCTGTGCTCCACAACGGGAGAGGCCACAGCAATGAGAGGCCCGCGTACAGAAAAAAAAAAATGTGAGAATGGCTCTTGATGTTAAGAATGCAACATTCTGCTCTTGCAGGCATACTGTCCAGGCATTAACATGCAAGTGAATGGGGTGTTATGTGGCATACACGTCCCTGGGCAGCTGCTCTGGCACTGCTCAACTATATAATATAGATGCATATGGAACACCTGGAAACTAAGAGGAGTGTGAACCTTTGAGAAAAAGTTATGTTTCCTAAGCACTCCCAAGTGTGAGGGTTCATTATTATCTTGTAAGTAAACCATACCCCAGGCTTCCATGGCCTGGGGATATACCTAACATAGTAACATTAGTCAAACAAATGCAAGCCTTGCTGTTTTATATTTGGTATTTATCCAATCCATCTCTCTATCCATAATTGATGGAAAAATCATTTTTGGAAACTACCTAAGATATTATTTTTAACTTCAATAACACTTATTGCATTATGTGTGGGAAATAACATATCAATAAAGAAAATTAGGAAAATAGAGAAAAGCACACAGAAACCTAAATTACAAGGTAGTCCCAGCATCCAGTTATTAGTCAAGTAGTACGTAACACATGTATCATGGATATATATTTATATATTATCATGATGATGATGATTATATAAAAAGCCTTTGCATATTAAAAAGAACAACTCCTTGAAATTGATGAGCCTTTCATTTGCATAGCGTTTTTCAATGCAATTTTTTAATTTAATATTTTAATGTAACCACTTCTATCAGAATTTTTAATTATAGTCTTTATCTTTGGTGTCATGTTTTGAGAGCCTTTGCTACCTCTAATTTACAAAGCTATCCATAGTTTCATCTAAAACTCTCAGTTAGCCCTTTACTGTTATATCCAGTATACCTGGAATTTATTTTTATTTATTTGTTAATGAAAGGATTTGATTTTATTTTTAACTAAGAATAGTAATCAATGATCCTATAACATCATTATTTAAGTAACCTATCCATTTCCTACTGATGTCAAATTCTATCTTTATTACAGTATAAATGCTGATGTTCCCCTTTGCCTTTGTGTGAGACTTAACACATTTTTCCATTAATAAAACTCCATTGTTGCTTGAATACAATAAAGTTTTAATTATTAGAGGCTATAGTACTTTTAAAAATGTGACATTATCATTTTATTAAATTTTTCAGTTCTTTCTTGACTATTCTCATTCAATTTGTTTGATATATTTTACAATCTCATTATCAAGTTCCCCAAAACTGCCTTTGTGATTACCTTTGCTATTATATTTACATTTATGATTGTTTTAAAAGAGGATCACTTTCTTTTTGATTTCTGTCATCTTTCGTTGATTATGGTACGTCTCTCCTTTTTTTCAAATACTTTATTAAATATCTTACCTTATACTTTTTAATACTAGCCATAAATATTTCTTGACGAGCTTACTGGTGTTATTTTACACCTTTGCTTGTTTTTAGATATTGGATCTCTTACCCTTTTAATTTTTCCACTTGATTTTCTAACAAACTATTGCTTTGAAATTATTTTGTATGAACACTACTTTTTGAATGTTTACTTTCTTTATAGCGCTCAGATTATTTAGTATTTTATTTAGTCAAGCTATATTTGGGCATACATATCTTTCTATTAAATTTACAGTTTTTAGGTAGATGCCTTCAAGAAAAAAAATCAGCTTTTTCCTCAATTTAAACTGTTTTCTATTCTATTTTATGTATATATCCCACACATTACCCATTATATTTTTATTATATTTTACAGCATTATTCCTTTTCTTTCTGTTAACAGAAATCTGTATCATGGGCTTTATTGTCTGTTCTCCATATTTATCATTTTCTGAATTTTGTCTTAATCTCTTTATTTTTTCCCAGTGAATTTTTTATGGTAAAACCATCAACAATTACATTATCCACTTATTTACCTCTTTATCTCTCTTAATTCACTGCATCAGGCTTCCCCCTACTGCATTCCACCAAGATTGTCCTCTTCAAGATGTCAGTGAGCTTCTTACTACTAAATTTTATGGAAAATTTTTTGCTTATCTTACTGTTCCTCTCGGCATCATTTGAATTTTAACATTCTTATCCTTCTTGAGTGCCATTTTTATGATCATTATTATTATTTCAGTGACTCTACATGCCTAATTTTCTTACTTTCTCTCTGAGTACTCCAGGAGTCTACTTTAGCTTTTTTCTTTATTTGTAACTTAAATGTTAATCTTAGCCTGAGTTTTCTCCAAAAAGCAGACATGGGGCTTGCATGCAGGTAGTTTAATTTGGGAAGTAATCTTGGGGAACAGGAATAAGAGGCTGGAATGAGTTAAACAGGGAGGGAAAGAAAACCAATATAATGGTACAGTATTTAGCGGTTCAGCCCTGTGAGCAAATGAGGAGGAATCTTTTTAACATCCTTTGAGGCGCTGAAGCAAAAGAAGCCTCAAAGTTGTTACACTCAGGGGAGGCGACAGTCTATCCATTAGCTCTCTTCTTGGTCAAGGACTGCCCCATGGGGTATAACTTGGTTGAACTTTCAATTTTGTTCCTCTATGTAAGTGCTGAGCATTCCCACAGGCATTCCATTCTCCTTACTCGGAGAAGTCTTATGACAGAAATGAAGAGATAAGTACGTGTAGTTGAGCTGAGGTGCTGTCAGGTGACACTTCCCAGAGCTAGTTGTGGCAGCAGAGGCAATAGCTTATAGAAAAGGTAGACTGAACACATGTGAGATGAGGACAAAGAAGTGCATGATACAGTATTCTAGTACCTCTTCTATTCTTGTTCCATACATTCTCCTTTAAAAACTCTGTTAGCCCTTTACTGTTAATTAATACTTCTTTCTCTACACTTTCATAAGTTCCAGAACTTATGCCACTTCTTATTGTACATCTGTTCATAGATATTCTACAGATGCATGAAACTAATATTCAAAAAATTTAACTCACCATCAATTAGTTGAGTACTAAGTGCCAGATTTTGATAAGAAGATGTGAATAAAACAGACACAATCTTTGCCTGCAAAAATGTATATTTTAGTGGAAAAGATATTCAATTAAAACAGTAATTAGGGCTTCCCTGGTGGTGCAGTGTTTGAGAGTTTGCCTGCCGATGCAGGGGACACGGGTTTGTGCCCCGGTCCGGGAGGATCCCACATGCCGCGGAGCGACTGGGTTCGCGAGCCGTAGCCGCTGGGCCTGCGCGTCCGGAGCCTGTGCTCCGCAGCGGGAGAGGCCACAACAGTGAGAGGCCCGCGAACCGCAAAAAAAGAAAAAAAAAAAAAAAAAAAACAGTAATTAAAGTATGGGGATGAAAACTGTTAGGAAGGATAACCAGGAGAAAGGGTGAAATAGGATAAACTATGATATTTTATACAGAAAAAATAGAATCTGTGAAGAGCCAATGTCAACAAACTATTGTTAATTGTTTAATAGGTGAATAGTGGTGTGGGCAGTGGGTGTGGGTAAAAGTGAACAGAACTGATCATTATTAGGAGGTCACTTAGTAAGATGAATAAAGCTCAAAAATAAACCTTCTACATGGTCTTAATATATCAATTAAGGTTATTCTCATATGCAAATAAGATTATATCATTAACTTGCACTTCTTGCCCATTATCTTCAGAATGAAGTACAGACAACTTATAAGATCTGTGAAGTCCATAGATGACCTGGTCATCGCTTATTCCTTTTTAACTTTTAAACTTTTAACCAGGTGCCTGTCCTGGTACCATCTATACATCCATTCAGATAGAACTATTTTCATATCCCTGAATGCAAAATATTTAATCTTCAGGGATTTTTGTACATTTTGTTACTCTGTCTTTATAATAGTTTCATTCATCCAACTCTATGCCCTCTATATGTCACTTGATCTTGAATATTTGCCCTTTAGATGTCAGAAAAGATATTATGTCATCACTTCCTAAATATGGGTTAGATACCCATTCTCTATCTTTTCATCACATCTGTTATTTTTTCCATCTCAGTACTCATCAAATTCCAGTGTCTCTTACCTAGCTACTCTCTATTATGTATATATGCTCTGTGATCAGAGATCACAATAATTTAATTAATTTTTGGAAAAATCTAGAACAGTGTGTGATAGCAGTTTTAAAATAGTTATTAAGTGTTCTTGAATGAATGAGCTTCTTCTCAGTGTTGTTCTTCACACCACTCATTAATTTTCGGTAATATTGATTTAGCAAGTTAGGCTTTAGAATGCATTTGGAAATTGTTAGGGCATGCTTATTTATTATGCTCTTTCTTTTTATCATTTACGCCCATTAGGGTATTTTTGGACTCTCAGCAAAGGTCTCTTTTCATCTCAATATTTCCTGTATTTTATTTTTGGTCCTCAATACTGAGAATCTTACATTAATTTTTTTTTACTATATGGGAAAAATCACTATAATTAGTGTAAAACAAACAAATGACAAACTCAGAAAGCATATTTAAAACTCAATCAAGAGTTTTCTGCAAATCAGTGAGAAAATAGTTAAGAAACCAGTTAAAAATAGGCAGAGGATATGAAGGTTTGTTATAGAGAAAAGCAAATATAGATGATTTTCAAATGTATGAGAAAATATCTTATATGATTCATAATGGGAAATGCAAATTAAGATTATAAACAGTAACAATTTTTCACCTATCAGATTTTCAAAGCTAATTTTTATTTGTAAAAAAAACATAAATTTATTTGCTAAGGTTTATTTGGTACTAAGAGCCATAAAAATATTAATGCATATATTCTTTGAATTACAATGTCATCAGAAGTTGGGATACTGAGTCTGAAACCATGAATCTAAAATATACCACAGAAGGCCATCTAATATTTTACATTATTAAAGTGAAATGTTAGCTCAATAATACTCTATAGGAAATAGGGATTGAGACCTTTAAAATATATCTATGTCCATTAAATCATATGACCACCCACAGAATCTGTCATTTCCACCTCCATGCTTAATATGGTTCTTTTTCTTGCCTTTGCTTTAGTGCAAGGCCTCATCATCTTGCTCTTGAAAAAAATGTAATAGCCTATTTTTTCCTCTCCCTATTAGTTATCCTTCTAAAATATAGATCTAATCCTGCTTTAACATATTGTTCATCATTGCATAATAGATAAAGACCAAATTCCTTTGTATAGCATTCAAGACTCCACAGTTTGAATCTCATTTTCTGCCATCAAGCCTATTTTCTTGAGTTACAGTGCTGTTTCAAAGAAGGGCATCATTCTTTTCTGCTAGATGACTGTATATCTTTTCCTTTGCTTAGAGTTCCTTTATATCCTCTATAAATTGCATGGTTCTACTCATCTGTTACTATCTCTTCACTCTCCTACAGTTTTGCACACATTGATGCCATAACATTATATCATAATTGTTTTTTACTAAGCACTTTTTAAAATTTGAAGTATAGATGATGTACAATATTATATGTTACAGGTATACAATATAATAATTCACAATTTTTAAAGGTTATACCCCATTTACAGTTATTGTAAAATATTGGCTATATTCCCTGTGTTCTACAATATATCCTCGTAACTTATTTTGTACATAATAGTTTGCACCTCTTAATCCCCTACCCCATTTGCTCCCCCTCATTGGTAACCACTAGTTTGTTCTCTGTATCTGTGAGTCTGTTTCTTTTTTGTTACATTCACTAGTTAGTTGTATTTTTCAGATTCTACATATAAGTGATATCGTAGAGTACTTGTCTTTGTCTGACTTATTTCACCCAGCATAATGTCCAAGTCCATCCATGTTGTTAAAAATGGCAAAATTTCATTCTTTTTTATGGCTGAGTAGTATTCCATTGTGTGTGTGTGTGTGTGTGTGTGTGTGTGTGTGTGTGTGTGTGTGTGTCTGTATATATATATACACCACATTTTCTTTATCCGCTTATCTGCTGATGGACACTTAGGTTGCTTCCATATCTTGGCAATTGTAAATTATGCTTCTATGAACATTGGTGTGTATGTATCTTTTTGAATTAGTGGTTTTGACTTTTTTTGGATATATACCCGGGAGTGGAATTCCTGGGTCATATGGTAGTTCTATTTTTAGTTTTTTGAGAAACCGCCATTCTGCTTTCCACAGTGGCTGCACCAAGTTACAGTCCCACCAAGAGTGTACAAGGGTTCCCTTTCCTCCACATCCTGGACATTTCTTATATGTGTTCTTTTTGATGACAGCCATTCTGACAGGTGTGAGGTGATATCTCATTGTGATTTTGATACGCATTTCCCTGATGATCAGCGATGTTGAGCATCTTTTCATGTGCCTGTTGGCCATCTGCATTTCCTCTTTGGAAAAATGTCCATCCAGGTCTTCTGCTCATTTTTTAATTGGGTCACTTGTTTTCTTGGTGTTGAGTTGTATGGGCTCTTTATATATGTTGGATATAAACCCCTTATCAGTCATATCATTTCCAAATATTTTCTCCCATTCAGTAGGTTATATTTTCATTTTGTTGATGATTTCCTTTGCTATGCAAAAGCTTTTAAGTTGAATTAGGTTTCATTTATTTATTTTTGCTTTTATTTCCTTTGCTTTAGGAGACAGATCCAAAAAAATATATTTCTATGATTTATGTAAAAGAGTGTTCTTCCTATGTTTTCCTCTAGGAGTTTTATGGTATCTGGTCTTACATTTAGTTCTTTAATCTATTTCAAGTTTATTTTTAAATAATGTGTTAAAGAATGTTCTAATTTTTTCCTGCTTCCTCACCCTGCTCTAATTTCCTTAATGAGAGGGATATATTTTACTTATAATTTTATCTCCTTCACTGACACAGATTAAATTCTTGTTGACTAAATAAGTTTTTTGAAATGAAAAACAGGTATTATAGCCATTTTACTATTTTGTCATTTTACAGCTTTATTAATATATTCATGAAGTATATTAAACTACATATATTTAAAGCATATATTTTGATGAGTTTTGGCATATGTATAAACTCTTGAAGCACTTAGCACAATCAAGATAATCTACATTTTCACCTTAAAGTTTTCCTCATGCCTCTTTCTAATTCTTCCCCACTCTATCCTCTCTATCATCCCCAGGGAACTACTGGTCTGCATTCTGTCCCTCGATTAGTTTTCAGTTTCTAGAATTTTATCTAAATTGAATCATATATATGTATTCTTCTTTGTTTGGGTTCTTTCTCTCATATTTTTAAAGATACCTCCATGATGCTGCATATATCAATAACTAGATGCTCTTTATTGCTTCTTTTTATTTTATTGTACTGATATACCAAAATTTGTTTATCCATTTACCTATTGTAGGACATTTGAGTTGTCTCTAGTTTTTATATACTATTTAACAAATGAATAAATGTATGTCAAACATAATAGGCAATTTGCATAAAGTCAAAGGGTTAGAAAATAATAGGGTAAGGACTCAATCCCAGATCTTGTAACTTTAAACATTCTGGACATTCATTAAAATGTATTATCACAGGGAAACTTCAAGCACATTTTAAATGTTACTTTGACTTTCATTCATGTTAGACTATTGTGCCTGTTTTAAATAATTCATTATTTCAAACATTTCTTGTTATTAAAAACAATAGCATGTAAATTTTAAACAGCACATAAATTCAATATGTATCATAGGAGATATAAATATTAAATAGAGTCAATAATTTTATCTTCAGAATATAGGAACCTTTTTAGGGAAATAACAGTTATCTTTTGTGTAACATATTACCCCCCAAATTAATATATCCCACACGATACATATTGATTGTCTAAAACAACCATCATTTTATTTGTTCATGATTGCAATGACTGGCTGGACAGGGCTCAGCTAGGATGGCTTAATTCTTCTCCATGTTGTGTCAGCTGAGCTTACTCAAATGTAGCTACGGTTTGGGCTGAAGGATTCAAGATGGCCTCATTCATGTGTCTGACCCCTTAACTGGCCTGGTTCGCATGCTATACCCTTATGTTCTTTCATTCTCCAGGGCCTCATTTTTAGAGTGCCTTTCAATCTCCAGACCTATCATCATATGGACTCTCCAGCAGTCTCCAATAGTATGATAACAGAGGTTTCCATGCATCTTAAGGCCCAGGCCCAGAACCAGCATAACCTTAGTCCAACTGCATGTATTGTTCAGAGCAAGTTATAAATCCAGCACAGATTGAAGGGAAGGGGGATAGATTCAACCTTTCGATGGAAGAAATATCACATATCACTTTGATGGTCATCTTTGCACATAATCTATCATAGGAGGATTGATGGAGTTCTACAAGCAAGGAAATGGATTCATGGATTGTGTTATATTAGCAAACATATATGAATAAATACATCTAAATGAGCACTGCCCCTTTTAAGGTACTCAATTTGAATGCAATACTTTAAATTTTAGCATCATATCGATTTTCAAAATATTAAGAATTATAAAGTGTTGTTTCCTTATTACGACCCTTCATTGTGTGATTAAACCAAAGCAAGCAATTAAGGAATAAGACCCTCTAAAATAAACAATGTGAAGAAGAATATGCTTCAGAGAAAGACACAAGAGAACTGTGATAGTATTTATTTCTTTTTAAAATTAATTAATTAACTAATCGTTATTTTTGCTAGATGGAGTAAATGTCAGATTTGGGACATTTTTTGAAATGTTGAAAGCCTCTAGCAACAGGGATAGTCTTCTCTGACTTAATCTTGTCCAATAAGGAGTAAAAGCAAGATGGTGACAAGGAGAAAAAATAACCATGCATTTCCCCGTTACACTCTTGCTCATCCAACTATGTAGGTTCTGCCTTTATCTGTGATTTAAAGACAAATCAAAGAGCACCCAAAGGAAGACAACCAGAAGAAAAGAACCAAAAGAGCAAGGAGTAAAGAACATAGCCAGAAATGTTTAGGAAAACTAGAACATGGTATCAGAGGGCAGCAATGGAGATATGAAAGAATACAAATACCTCTGCCATTTTTTTTCTTAACATGAAGGAGAACCTTTTACATATTTGGAAATGATAGCACAAAATATTTTCAGCTTCTACAGTTTCTCTGCTGAACTAACACTTGCTGCTTTTTTTTTTAATTAAACTTTTTTCTGGAGACCTAATGTTAAAGGTGCTAGCAAGGGAATAGTACCAATTCATACTCATCTCTTATGGCAATCATTCTCTGCAGTCCTATGTAATGGAAATATATTGGCAAAGGCAATTTCTCAAGAAGAGCTCTAGGATCTGTGGAACTGATAAAATTTATTCAAGTAAATACCTGAAATGTGGAACTGAAGAAATATATTTAAGACTAAATTTAATTCAAGACATCTAAATTTTGAACTATTTGGGTAAACTTTTATTGAAAAGTTATTATATATATTTTTTGTTTTTTAATTTTAAGAAGGATTCTATGATCCTGAAAGATGTAAAGCCTCTCAAGCTAAGGATAATGATCTTAAGAATACTCTTCAAAATATATAGAGAGCCCTGAACTGACACCCCTACTAGTTTACATTGAAATGTTGCATACAAAGGAGATTCATATACTTCATTTATTCTTAGAGTGAGCTTTTGAACCAAAATCAAATTTAAAACCCTTGTAAATATGCCCATCAATACAAAAGGCAGAAATATTGGCATATAGAAGATAAAAATTTGCAAGATGGCACAATGTCTAGAGAAAAACATTAGAAAATCCGGGCTCATCCCCAACTTCATTGCTGCCTTTCTGCATAACCTTGAAGCTTATCATTTAACTCTTTCAAAGCCTTGTTCTCCCCCACTCTATAAGGTGACATTTAAACGAATTCACATGTACATAGAAAGTCTTCTAAGGATACACAAGAGTCTGGCAATATTGGCTTCTTCTGGGGAGGGCTCACTGGTTGCTGAGTAACAGGGATGTAAAGGAAACATTTCTCACTATACTTTTTTTTACTCCTTTTGCATTTTGTACCCTGTGTATTAGTTACTGAGAAAGAGAGATCGGGGGAAAGAAGGAGAGAAGAGAGAAGAGGGAAGGAGACGGGAGGGTGAAGGAAGAAGGGAGAGAGGGAGGAAGGGAGGGAAGGGAGGGAAGGGAGAGAGGCAGGGAGGAAGGGAGGGAAGGAGAAAGGGAGGAAGGGAAGACGGAAGGAAATTTTGTACCCATTTACATTCACAGATAATCCCAAGGCCTTGGCTAACTGATATTCATTTCATTCGTAAAATATTCATCTTATTTTGAAAAAAATAAGATGTTTATAGTATGCCTTCTCCTTAATATCATTTGGTATGACTTTTTCATCTTACATTTTAAGTACTGCCTTGCTCATTTTGTGGTGTGTTGTTTTCCACTCCTTATCATCCACACTTAACCCAAGAAACTGGGTAAGCAGGTGCATGGCAGTAGTCTATGAAGTGATCACCGTGAATGAATAGGAATGATGTCAGACTATTATCTATTAATACAGAAGCATCTCTTCTCTGTTAATGCAATGTATAGGGATTCCTTGGAATCCTGCATAAGCTTGAGTAGGGAATTAGACCTGCATCACTTCTTAGCTCTTAACTTCCTGGTCATGTTATTCCACTTTCAAGTACAAGCTAACTCAGATCCACTCATTTAAGGGTAGAAAGTAACGATAGATGGACATAAGGCATATTTAAAACGAGAACTTGACAATATAGAAAACAGAGAGGTGAATCAACATATGCTGCCTGTGTTTTATGTTTGGACGCCAAGGGGAAAGAACAGTGGTCTCTCTAGCAATGAGGAAAAGTAGGAAACATTTTATCAAGGTTACTGATTCAGCCTGTGGCCTCTCAATTCAACTGGGTACGAGAAATGTATGGTTACTTGGCAGGAAAGATTGCAAGGAAAGAAGTCTATTGGGGACAAGAATTTTAATGTGCACAAGCTACTATACTTCAAAAACAAGCACCAAATTCAAAATGTTGCTGCACTGAGGTTCACATGTGTCTATAAGATACAAGTTCAGTCATCCTCAAGCTTTTGAAGAGGAAGCAACAGGGGGCAAAACAAGGAACACATCAAAGTCCCTGCCCTGAATTGCTGGGGAAAGGTGAAACTGCAAGTGGTTCTGTTAATAGTGCTCTGGGTGCTGAGGCCACAGCCAATAGACTGCTTGGAATACAAAGGGCTCTTCTCATTAACTTTCTGCTTCTCCTTTTGAAACCTCCCAGTGGGCAGCAGAGTTCTGTCAATGAGCTTGCACCCTTATCCCTTAACTGAGAATCACTGGCTGTGCAGTGACTGCAATTTCATGTGTTGATGCCTCACTAGGAGGAAACATATTGTTGATACTTTTTCATGAACTTCCTTAAGAAATTTTCAAGATGCTTTAGACAATCCTTATATTCCATGTCCTGAGAAAGACTCCAAACCTTTCCTTGAACTATCACCCATGATTGTTGCGATGGTTCATGCAATTTTGTTATTTCTAGGCTCTTAGTCCGTGCAGTGCACATTTAAAAGTGTATTGAAAGGTGGCATCCAGCAATGTGACCATTTTTGAAGACTTAGACTACTCAATAAAGCTTCATGTGGAATGATGAGAGGTCCTTAAGGGCCATAATAAATGACGTGCTTTTGATTTGCAGCTTATTCATTTATTTTTATCGTATTCATTATCCATTTCCTGAAAACCCACTGTGTGACTCACACTATCCTAATCTTTGTTGATACAGAAGTGAATAAAATGAACACAGTTTTTGCCCTCAACGAATGTGGAAAAGTTCTGATAAGTTAATGACAGCATCCCAGTCATTCCATACTGACAAGAAGGTTGCATGTTTTCTAAATATTCCAAAGTGTTCAGTATCATCTCCCTGATATCTATATCTCTAGTTTATTCTTCTCTCAATTCATCCACCTCACCACTCCCCTCACATCAGATTTCTTGAACATTTGTGATCATGTTTTGTCTCAAGCTGCAAAGAAAAAAACCCCAGTAAATTCTCATTGACTATAAGAAAAAATGTAAATGCTTTAGTTTTGCCTACAAATTAATGGCATTGTGGCTTCTAAATCCAAGATTTCTCACTGTTTGCTCTAGAGGCAATGGAATACTTTTTCTTCTCTTTCATCTCCTTTATTAGTGCTGTATCTTCTTCTGGAATGACCTTCCTTGTGTGTCCTTATGTGTCTTTGTGACACAACCCTTAATCATCTGTCCAGGCTCAATTCAGTTTTGCTCTCCTCTTTGCAGATTTCCAAACACTTCTCCCTTCCCCACCTGAGAGTATTTGCTTCTGTACCTGTATCCTCATTTCACTTTAAAAGATAAACCCACATCAGTGTTCTACCAGTTATTTTCCTGTCAGTCTTCACCATTGCCTACTGAGCACCCTGCTGCAATAGCTTACTCCTGTTTACAAAATTAATAAATATTAGATTAATTAAATATATATGTGTTTTATTGACTGTAACTATGTTATCAAAAATCAATCTGGAACATTATCAATTATCTCCCAAACCTGTAAGTTTTACTTATATTAGTAAAAAACTATGTATAGTAAAATAGAATAAACCAACATATTTAAGAAGCTATTGTACAAAAAGCACTGTTAATTTCTCAAAGAAAATCTATTTCTGAAATGTTTCAAACATTCTTCCTCCATTTCAGAGCAGAAATCTTTTGTTGCTCTCTGAATATTATTTCTTTTAGAGATAAATATTAAAATATTCCTTTCTCAAATTCAGCAATTAAAATTCAATGTAAAAATGGTTCTATTTTCCTCTAATTTGGATCAGGAACATACGTTCAATACTTCCCAGATCACTTTTTTTTTTTTTTGGTACGTGGGCCTCTCACTGTTGTGGCCTCTCCCATTGCAGAGCACAGGCTCCGGACGCGCAGGCTCAGCGGCCATGGCTCACGGGACCAGCCGCTCCACGGCATGTGGGATATTTCCCGACCGGGGCACGAACCCGTGTCCCCTGCATCGGCAGGCGGACTCTCAACCACTGCGCCACCAGGGAAGCCCCCAGATCACTTTTGCCCTTGTTCTGCTGACTTTTTAGATTTCCTTGAGGTGTTTCCTGAATTCTACTTCAGTTGAAGGCTAATTCTACAAGACTATAATGCAGTTTCAACTGAGCAACTATTAGAATAGGAATAGAGAACAATGTTCTTAGGCGTGAAATCTTTCTATTCTACAGTTCTCAGAGTATATAATATACACATGGTTCCTTTAAATAAGAGAGTCTGATAAAAATGCTATAATCCATATTTACTCAATTGTCAATCACCTATACTGATAGAGGGTAGTCAACAACATTTAAAATATAATTGGCTTTGACACTCAACTTATAAATTATATAATATTCTAATTCCATACAAAACATAGTATACACTTGCAGAGGCTGGCTTACTTTCCCCTGTAGATATTTTATAAATATTTGTTAAACTGATATAAAATGCATATTATTTTGACTTTAAAACATTTCTTTAATGTTATCCACATTAAATTTAGTAATATTGTTAATGGGTCTGCAGCTAAACATACAAAATTCTTCATTGTCAATAAACGTATATTGTTGATTATTTAGATTTAACATTCAGTGATTTAAAAAAAATTTTTAATAGAAAAAAGGTAACTTCTCTAGAATTTTTTATTATTACCTAGGTACAAAGGGAATGGCAACACTTAATGAACCTCTACAATATAAAGCTTGTAGCACACTGTGATGACTAAAAATGCCATAAAGTATTTGAATATGTCTTTGTGAAAGAGAGAAAGGATCTGTATTACAGTTAGTTCTCAGCACTTCTTTTCATGTCTTCCTATTAGATTTTTTGCATTTTATTTCCATCCACTCCATATCAATTTTGAGGAATGAAATGAAATGAAATGATAAGTTGTTTTCCAGTCAATCATATGAATTTTGAAGGAGGTGTTAACAAAAATGCCAAACTACACTTTTAAAAAATATATATGTATATATATATGTATATATATATACACACACATATATATATATACTTTCTTTGTAGATTGAGTCGCCTATTTACCATAGGATGTTCATGGTAACCATGACTACACTGTGATTTCAACTGTCCAATATCTGCTCATCTCATCTCATTCTCTTCCTATTTACCTCAAGGAGATGCAAAAAGCCATTCTGATATAACAGTGAAAATAATAAAATACTATAGTCAGAGGGATTTTAAAAATAAAGGGTCCTCTTCAATGCTCTGTATCCCAGGGATTGTATGAAGAGTAATAAAAACTCATGGCTTTCAAAAACGATAAAAAATATTACCATAAGAAAAGGAAAGCAATAAGACAGTATCTAAACCAAATGATGAATAAGTTGACACATTCAATATATGGACCAAAAATAAAAGCAATGCATCAGAAAACAAAGGAAAACAAATATCATTTTCAGCATATGAGAGCCCTTCTGGAGCCTATCAACACAGGCAAAGGAATCAACTGATTTTTTTTTTAAAAGCCGCAAAACAGCCAAAAATAACCAAAAAAAGCAATTTTAAAATAAACCAGTACACAATAGACTCCAATTCACAGAAAGAACTCCTTAAGGAATGATACAATTTTAAAGCAGAGTCCCTTGAACATCTCATAGTTTAATTTAAACACTGAAAGTGAAGTCAAAGTAGAATCAGGCTTAAAAACTATTCATATAATGGTTGAACCATTTCACATCCCAAACCAGCTCATATCTGCTTTTACATCCCTGTAAATACCACCAAACAACTTAGTGTCTTGAAACACTCTTCACTAATCCACTTGGGTTCATATTCTATACCTTTTATTGGTTCTGTGACTGTGGGTACATGATTTTAACTATTTTTGCCTCAGTTTCTATATAGCTATGTCTCTTTATATGTTATACATACCTCTGATTATAGAAGTAAAGTATCAATCTGTTCACGACGGCACAATTATCTTACATTTGACTCATATTAATTTCTTCAAACATTTAGAAAAGATAAAGTTTGGTTCAAAAGGAAAAAACATATATTTAGACCTATGCCAGAGTTAGTAAGTAAAACTATAGGATGCCAAATCACATTTGAATTTCATATAAACAACTAAGTTTTAGAGATAAGTATGTCCCAAAATATTACATGAGACATCCCTATCTAGTAACCCTATTTAGACCAGAAATGGAGCGAGAATGAAAAGCAGTTAAATGGAATGAAGCCATGGGTCTGATGGCCACTATTGTCTGGAAGTAGGTGGTATCAAGGATTTTAGTGCCCACTGGATAAAGGTAAATAAAAGTTTCAGGTAAAAGCAAGGTCAAATTCATTTAGCATAAGGAGGGAAACACAGAGTTCAAAAATAATAAGTCAAAATGATCCCTATCACAATTAGCCTCCAATTGCAAAGTAAGCAAAGAAATGTAATGTTGAGATAAAAGGACCACAAGATAAATAACTGGTATATAAATTCTATCAGAATAAAATTAATTTAGTTTAACAGTCCAAAATAGTCTAAACTATTTTAGAATAACTTTCTTAAAATATACACACATATATATGTATGTACACATACATAAATTTTATTAAAAAGGAATAGGAAAGTATTAAGAACAAAAATAAAAGAAAAAATAGATGTTAAAGAATTCATTATGAATGTACTAAAGTCATTGAATTGTATACTTTAAGTGATTTGTATTGTATATGAATTAATAGTTCCATAAAGCTGTTAATAAAAGAATCAAGAACCTTTCTAAATATATTGTAAACTATATTATGTACGTACACATATTGTGTGTATAGTGAGAGAGAGAGAGAAAGGAAAAGGGCATACTAGTGAGCTAAAAGAATATTTCCAATATGCATGACAAAACATCAAAGACCACTTAGAAATGAATTAAGGTTGTCAGCTGACTTCTCAAAAGCAATAATGGAAAAGGAGACAATGAAATAGTATCTTTAACATGCTGAGAGAAATAACGGTGAACCTTGGACTCTATATACATACATATCTGCCTAAAGAAATATGTGGCAGATAATGCTTAGATTTCACCAAAACCTTGTTCCTTCTCCTGAGCAAACAACTAGACTGTCCTCCCCTTGTGTGCTAGAAATAAGGTGGAACCATGTCTGAGTTCTGGTTAACAAAAGGTGGATAGGGCTTATATATACCACTTCCTGGTATAACATGTGTTTGAATAATCCTCCACTCTACTTTTCACTCATGTGCTTTCATGAAGTGAAGAACTTGGACATCTTAGCAAATGTTAGAGACACAAGATAAGAAGGAATTCCCAATCACTAAATGGAAAACTGCCTGCTAAATACCCGATTCTGCTTAATATGAATGAGAAAAAAACTTCTATGATCTTAAGCCATTGAAATTTGGTGTTTTGTTTCTAATAGCAGCAGATATAATTAAAACGTTTTAGGACAAACAAAAGCTGTGTTTATATCCAAAAAGCCCACACTAGGAAAATATAAAGGATGCACTTCATTGGGATATAAAAATAAAAGTAAGCAAAGGGCAAGAACATCCATAAATACGTGAATAAATCTCTTCAAACTTTGATTGTACATAACAGTAATACCTGATATAGAAGTATAAAGACTTCATTTAAACAGTGGATGAAATATCATATACGTGGGAGGGTGAAAATTAGAAGAAAAGCATCTGAAAATCTTTGTATTACTGAAAAGGAGGACAAAGATATTATCATTTATATTGTTAAATATGCATTTTAAACATACCAAGGAAAACAGACATAACATCTAAAAATTCTATAGAAATAAAAGGAAAAAATGGAAAGAGGATGACAAAGAAGGAAAAATAGCAATCGAATAAAAAAGGAAGAGAAAAACAAAATTGACTCAAAAAAGAAATAAAAAGCACACAATAAAGTAGTAAAATATATTCACATGCAATTGTAGATACAAGTTTAAGCCTAAAGATTTTACGAAGGAATTTGTTTAAATCCATCTAT
Source organism: Lagenorhynchus albirostris (assembly GCF_949774975.1). Taxonomy (NCBI): domain Eukaryota; kingdom Metazoa; phylum Chordata; class Mammalia; order Artiodactyla; family Delphinidae; genus Lagenorhynchus; species Lagenorhynchus albirostris. The sequence goes on along the minus strand of NC_083101.1, from coordinate 71,500,209 downwards.
ATGTTATTTATGGAATGCACATAAACAGTTTACAAAAATAATAAATGCCAAAGTATGTGGACACATGTTTATCAAGCAAATGCTAAAGAGTATTTTACGAGAGATAAATTGATGGTATGGAAAAAAGCCAAATATACTTCAATATAAAAAAAGTTTTTAAAGTGTTGGTGAGGAGATAGAGAGATGGAACCCTCATACACTTCTGGTGGAAATTTAAAGTGGTACAACCAATTTGGAAAACAGTTTGACAGTTTCTTAAAAAGTTAAATATACACTTACTATATCACTGAAACATTCTACTCTTAGGTATTTCTTTCAAGAGAAATGAAAGCACATGTGTATACAAATTTTATTTGTACTAGCCAAAAACTGGAAACAACCCAAATGTCCATCAATATATAAATGAATAAACAAATTGTGGTATATCCACACAATGAAATACTATTTAGAAAGAAAAAGGAATAAACTATTGATGTGTAAAACAAAAAAAATAAAAGGAAGAGTACTATGAAGAGACAATTTGGTGATCATGCTCAACAGGGTTATGAAAGTTTGGCATAGACTCATCTCTGTGGGAGCATAACATTATTCTTAGGCACTAAGTGACAAATTGCTTGTGTGTTAAAACTACAAAGATGGGCAGGTGTGTGAGAATGTGTTAAAGACTCAGAATAAGTGAGTAGAAAAAAATTCTATATTTTTAAATAGCATCCAAAACTGTAAATTATACAGGAATATATTAAAAGATGTTCAAGCTCTTTATGAAGATAATTATAATGAAAAGATGTTAGGGAAAACCTAAATTAATAAATAGGAAACATGTTGTTAGACAAAAGCCTCAATATTATAAAGCTGTCATTTCTTTTCAAATTATTCAATAGGTTCAATGTGCTTCAAAGAAAAATCCCAACATGTTTTTTTTAATGGTACTTGATAGGTTGATTCTGAAATTTTTATAAAAAAGGAATAGGCTAACAACAACAACAAAAATTCTGAAGTAGGACAACTCCTACTGAAATCCATAGTAAATAACTGAGTATATTATTAACGAAGAGTCCAAAGAGTCAATTGGTGAAATAGAATAGAGACGCTATAGTCAAAACCATTAATTTATGAAAAGTTTGATTTTGACAGAACAGCCTTTGCAGAACAGTGGGGGGAATGATATACCATTTACTAACTGGCAATTGAAAAATTATATACCCTTACCTCACAACATACTCAAAAATATTTTCTATATAGTAAATATTTAAGTGTGAATGGACAAAAGTATAGAAATTTAGAAGACTCTGTGTATACTTACACCTACACACACCCACTGACTCATAATCTCATGAATCTCATGATAAGGAAGGATTTCTTAAACAGGAAACAAGAAAGGAAAACATGAAATAAATAGTTAACACCTTTTATTAATTTAGGTGTTCTTGAACATTTTTGAACTATAATTTTCTTGAGAAAGAACTTGAAGAAATTTTACCATATTTATTCTAGGATATTTAATGCTATTGGAAAATATAGATTATATTTTCTTTTCTATAAGTGTATTTTCTACTGTTTGTTGTGATATGATGGAAACTAGAAAAAAGGAGCACAAATTAAATAAAAAACAATCAAAAGAAAGGAAATTATAAAAAAGAGCAGAAATTAAAACAGAAAAAAAGCATAATGAAGGAGACTTTAAAAATATGAAGCTAATTCTTTGAGATGAATAATCAAATTGGTAGACCTCTAGCAAGACTAATCAGGATAAAAGGAGAGAAAATACAGATTACCAATAGCAAGAATGATAAAAAAGCTCATTATTGTTCATATGTCTATTTTCCTTAGTTGATATGTACCTTCAACTCATTTAAAACCAAATCTAGCAGATTTACAACAATTATATACCTATGTTCAGGCAATATAATTTTAAAATATATAAGACAAAAATTAACAGAACTAAAAGGACAACTAGAGAAATTTACAGTGGAGTGTGAGTCTTTAACTTACATTCCTGGATAGTTGATAGAATAAATAGATGAGTAATCAGTAAGAGTACAGAAGACAAAAAACACCATTGATGAAATTAACCAATATAAAAAAAATCAATTAGTGAAAGCATAAAGACATTTAAAATGTAGTTTTAAAGATTTACAATAGCATAAAAATATTCAGTACCTTGAATTAATCTATCAGACTGAAAATTACAAATTTTATGAAAGATATTTAAAAGGACTCAAATAAATCAAGGAATAAATCATCTTCATGGATTGGAAGATTCAATATTGCAAAGATTTCAATTATTCCAAAATTGGCTTATAAATTCAATACAGAATGGCTTTCACTGCTATTTCAGAGATAACACCCATAATATTAAGGGCCAAATGGATATAAAGTAAGAGGGAAAAGGATGTGTTGAGATGACTTTTAAATCTAGGTGGCTAGGAGGATAGAATGTCATTGCCTGATATCACGTGTCCCTCTTCAGACTTTACGTAAAATACTGGCAAACAGAATTATTCAAATACTTTCTTCTGAGGTTTTCATTAAAAAAGTCAGAATTTTTCTGAGAAATTTTGGAGTGAGACAAGGATTTTGATGTAAAAATCTCCAAAAATTGCTGCCCCATTGATAAGTTAGTAGAATCTGGTTACAAATCCAATCCATATTTATGGCAGGTTTTACTTTATAAAACATACCATCAATCTAAGTTGACTACTTCATTTTATTAACACTTCACATAAGGAATTGACTCCTTCATGAGGACTTTGCTAACAAAACACACAATCTAGTTGTATCAAGGAATTTCGAATTTTCAAGTAGTATTACATCTGTGAACAGGCAAAATTTTTTAAATTAATGAAGAAAACTATGGTTGTCTGCCCAAAATGCAGACGGCCAACAGGCACATGAAAAGATGCTCAACATCACTAATTATCAGAGAAATGTATACCGAAACCACAATGAGATATTACCTCACACTGTCAGAATGGCTATCATCAAAAAGAACACAGGGCTTCCCTGGTGGCGCAGTGGTTGGGAATCCGCCTGCCAATGCAGGGGACGCGGGTTCGTGCCCCGTTCTGGGAAGATCCCACATGCCGCGGAGCGGCTGGGCCCGTGAGCCATGGTCGCTGGGCCTGCGCGTCTGGAGCCTGTGCTCCGCAACGGGAGAGGCCACAGCGGTGAGAGGCCTGTGTACCGGAAAAAAAAAAAAAAGAACACAAATAACAAATGTTGGCTGGTGGTGAGGATGTGGAAGAAAGGGAACTCTTTTACACTGTTGGTGGGAATGTAAATTGGTGCAGCCACTGTGGAAAACAGTATGGAGGTTTCTCAAAAAACTAAAAACTTATGACCCAGCAATTCCACTCCTGAATATATATCAAAAAAACCCCAAAACACTAATTTGAAAAGATATATGCACCACGATGTTCATAGCAACATTATTTACAATTGCCAAGATATGGAAGCAACCTAAGTGTCCATCAACAGATGAATGGCTAAAGAAGATGTGGTATGCATACACACACACATACACACAAAAAAACCACACACAATGGAATACTACTCAGCCAGGAAAAAAGAATGAAATTTTGCCATTTGTAACAACATGGATGGACTTGGAGGGTATTATGCTAAGTGAAATAAGTCAGACAGAGAAAGACAAATACTGTATGATATCACATATGTTTAATCTAAAAAATATAACAAACTATTGAGTAAAACAAAAAAGAAACAGACTCAGATATAGAGAACAAACTAGTGGTTACCAGTGGGGAGAGGGACATGGAGGTAGGGGATTAAGAGGAGCAAACTATTATGCACCAAATGAGATACAAGGATATATTATACAACACAGGGAATATAGCCAACATTTTATAATAACTATAAATGAACTACAACCTTTAAAAATTATGAATTACTATATGGTATACCTGTAATTTATAAAATATTATACATCAACAATACTTCAATAAGAAAAAAAGGAAAACATTGGTTGATAGAATCCAAACAACACTGGCCCTATCACCAAGTTATGAGAGGACACTGAGGAAGTTGTTAAAAATTGGAGTTAGGCTAACAGATTTTTGGAATCTGTTTATGCATATATCATATCCATCTAGCACTGTTGTTTTTGACCTCTAAATAGCAAGTATGCCTGAGCAACTGTAGCTTTATTGTTCACAAATCCTTTCCACCCATAATTCATGGAAATATATCTATATATTTATATGTGTATGTAGGTATATGTATATGATATCTATATCCATATCTAATGTTTTCCTGTTTACCCAATAGATATTCAAGGTACTTTGATTATAATGCTTTGTAATTCCATATTACTAAATTCATAGTACTTTCTGTCATTATACATTTTCTCTATCAATGATATCACAACGGTTAATCCACAATAATTTTTCATATCATTATGATTGAATTTTCATGACTGAAAATGCTGGGAACCAAAATCTAGAATATAATTATAATAATAATTGATCATATTAATGAGAAAATTGGCAATGAATAATTGCAAGTTTTATATTAATATGTAATCATGATTGATGTACAAGCTCTTAGGTATTATAGTCTATAAAATTCTTCCCCATATGCTCTCTCATTGGATTTCCAGCCTACCTGGTAAGTTTTATTATAATTTTATAAATTTTATTACATACAAATGCAGAAAACAAAGTTCAGAGAGATTAAACAGTTTGCAAAATATCACATAGTTTCTAAGTCTCTGATTTAAAGCCAGGTTCAAATGAAATATTCACCCTATGAGTTCTTTGCTTTTTTTATTGTGTGCTTCTATGACATAATGAAGATATTGAACAGGTCTTTAAAGTTTATCTGCTGGAAAATTAACACTCTGTCATGTCATGATATTTGGATCCTTTAAATTTAATTTTAACCAAAAAATGGGGTTGCAGAGGGTAAGTAGATTGGTTAGTAATGGTTACATATTCTGATCATTCTGTAATTTTAACAATCACCAGTAGCTCTGGTTCTCTCCGTCTTTTCTCCACACTAAAATATCTGAGGCTCTTGGGAGGCAGTAAAATTTGAATGTAGAGAGAAAATGGATTTGTGTGTGTGTGTCTGTGTGTGTGTGTCTGTGTGTTATTCACAATGCTTTGCACAAAAATATCCTTAATGAAAGAGAATCAGAGTTGGTCACATCAATACAACAAAACAGAGCATTTATGCAAATATCTCCATTGAGTGTTTCCATTACCAGACTATTCTTCATTGATTCAGGCAACAACAATGTCAACTTGATACCATAACAACTCAAAAAGAGCAGCTTTTAAGTATGCTTTTCCTTGAGCAAACAGAGCTCAGTGACTTGCTTTTTTTTATTACAAGATATTCCTAGACCCTCTCTATATCCTACACCTGCTTCCATTCATAAAAATAAAGGTAAACTAGACCAAAGGTAGAGGAGATACAGAATACATTCCCTTGCCTCATTCAGTATGACATGTCAGCAGATAAATGTATGCAATATCAGTTCTACAGCTGGCCTAAACATCAGCTCAGTTATTTTATGGTGAAATTCTCCTGTAATTCTTAGATTCATTTTAATCCATTTACTGAGGTGCAAGACACTGTGAGCTATAAAGACTTCATAAGACATAGAAGACAGTAAGCAAGTGACTGGATTATGGTATAGTAAATCTTATAATAGAAAATGATACGGCACACAAAGTAGAGTGATCAAAGTTATTTAAGGGGTGGGAATCAGTGTTTCGCAAAGAAGATATATAGGCTGTGTCATGAAAGGCCAGAAAGAGGAAGCTTGGAGGCACTGAAGTTAAAAACATAATCTAAATCGGCTGTGTTCTGGGAACTGTACATAATTCACTAAGCCTGGTATGTATGTGTTGCCATGACAAGAGGCCAAGTCAGAGAGAGACCAGGAGAGGTCAGATCACAGAGTTGTATGGTGGACTTAGGAATTTAGAGAGGGCAGAGCAGATTTTGAGAATAGTTATTTTAATGTGGAGAATGAAACAGAGATAGGGAGAAAATGGAAACAGAATCAATTTGACTGTTTCAACAGCACACGTAAAACGTGTTGTAGGCCTCAACTAAGGCAGTAGTCATAGGTATGAGAAGACTGGAAGGAGACAGAAATACCAGGACTTAGAATCATGAAATAATTCAGGTGTTCATGTAAATAGTTTCCATAGATTTGAGTTTAAATAAATTTTGAGTTTTCTCGCTTTCTTGTTTTGCAGTTGTTGTTATTTGTTTGTTTTACAGTATATTGTGGACAAAATTCTAAAGGGAGTAAAGTTTGACCTCACTTCTTCTCCTAATTTCCAATTATCTAATTTTCTTTTGACTTGCTGCTTACTTAGTTTCCCTCAGGTTACCCCTATATACTCAAGTCTACCTCCAAGTACCTGAACTGTAACATAAGCTTGGGACAGTCTCCCCACTAATTAATTAAAAAAATTTTTTTTTCAAATGGCTCCTCTATGATACATGGAAATGATAAACAAGCTAAAAAAGAGATTGCCAAGATTGACTTCACATTAGAATCACCTGGGTTACAATTACAGCAGGAATAAAAGTCAGAGCTAGAGAAATGAGACATATAACCAAGAGTAGGACTTACTTTTAAAAATCTTTAAATATTAATACCCAGCAGGTTCTTGTGTTTTTAATATAATTAATGCCACAAAAGTAAATGCAGAATTACAAGCTAGTTTAATACCTTGGTTGCCACTATATTTCCCCCTTAAAACAGTCTATTTCACTTTTACTCCACTATTATTTGTTAAGGAAATATTTCATAAACTGAGGGAAAGCATCTTACTAAGTTTAAAGTACCAGACATGGAAGCACTTTATTGTCAGGCATTTTATCTGTGGGAGTAGAGACAGTGTGTTGGATTCTGCTGCCTTATTTGTCCTTCATTATTGTTTTCATCTGGTTTTAGCTGTTAAGATCAGCTGCTCTGTCTTTATTGCAAAGGCTTCTTTTCTACAGATTACCTGGAGTGTCCATTCTTAAGGTCAGTTGGCTCTCATCCAGAGCCCTTTGTGTAAGAAGCTGGATATCAACAATTGTAATATGGAATACAGAATCACAGTTTCCTTTGCTTCCAGAACAGGTTATGCATGTGCTGAGGATAATTTCTCAGAGAAAAGCCTAATTTGTTGCTATATTCAGTTGAGGTGTCACAACAATAAAACTTTGGTATTTTAAAACAATGGCAATATGCTTTGAGGGATATAGGCATATGTTACTATTATTAGTGATTGTTCCAGCCCCACCAGCCTATAAAAGGATCTATTTACTCTTCAGTTGTCCACTATTCATATTTTCTCAATATAAGTCAGTCACTGGTAATTATAGAAAACTAAATTTGGTCTCTACAGTCAACTGAGTTTTCAGAATAAATACTAAAAAACTCAAAGCTATGGCTTTTACCTTACATGGGAGAGAAAGAAAAGAGAATATTTATGAAGGGTCTACTATGTTCCTACTATATTCATTAAAAAACCAGGGTAATACCATTATTCTCAGTTTATCAAAGGGGAAATTGGGGCCTACAAGGATAAAATTTTTTCTAGGTTGTACGAATAATAAAGCAGTGAAATTTGAAGCTTCTTCAATGGCAAATCCATTTCCTTTTCATCAAACATCTGTGTGGAAATCCAGTGTATACACTAGCCCAGTAGCATTGCCCACTTAACTTGCTTTTTTCCAGTTCCCATCTGCAGGCTATTCTTAGGATCACCTGGCTCATGACATCTCCATTCTGATCTTCTCAACCTGCACCTTCAACCTCCCCATCCCACAATCTTCTAAGGATTGCAATGTTTGCTTCTTATAGTTCTGGGGGGTGGGAGAGTTGGTACAAAAGGGAAAGGAGAAAATGCTATCATTGTATGCCATCATTACCCATATTCCTCCAAGATTCTCTTTGAATCCCCTTCCTCTGGCTCAGTGCCTTTTCTGCTGATAAAGCAGTGTCACACTACAATCTGTACACCAACTATCCCGTTTCAACTATCTATGACAATGCCTAAGATGAAATAAGTATGAAGTCTTGAACACAAAAGCATTTATATGGAAACAACGTAAGTGTACATCAATGGATGAATGGATAAAGAAAATGTGGCATATCTATACAATGGAATATTATTCAGCCATTAAAAAAACAAAATCTCAACACTTGTAACAACATGGATGGATCTTGAGGGCATTATACTAATCTAAATAAGTCAGAGAAAGACAGATACTGTATGATCTCACTTATATGTGGAATCTAAACAACAACAACAAAAATGAGCTCATAGATACAGAGAACAGATAGTGGTTACCAGCAGTGGGGGCTGGAGGTGGGCCAAATGGATGAAGGGGATCAAGAGGTACAAATTTCCAGTTTTAAAATAAAAAAGTCATGGGGATATAATATACAGCATGGTTACCCTAGTTAATAATAATACTATGTTATGTATTTGAAAGTTCCTGAGAGAGGAATTCTTAAAATATCACAAGAAAAAAATTTTCGTACTGTGTATGGTGAAGGATGTTAACTAGACTCATTGTGGTAATCATTTCACAGTACATACAAATATCATATCATTATGTTGTACACCCGAAACTAATATAATGTTATATGTCAATTATACCTCAATAAAAAAGCCTTTATGTATAGTTACTAAAATAAATGGTGTAGTATTAATTAACTAGGTAACCATATTCTTAGTTTTTTCCAGTTCAAGAAACATATTTATTCTGCTTACCCAAATGAATATGAGAATGTAGATAGCTGCACAAATTTATTGTCAATTTATCTATTTTCATGCCTAAGTAACCTTTTGTTGAAAACAATGAACTGAATTTTAGGTATGATAGGATCAGGCTCACTCAAAATTAATCAAACAAGCTGTTGATCATTTTTACCCCACTGAAAATATGCATGATCTTCAGGGATTTATACATCCTCTAGGGACTCAGAAAAGTCATAATGAATGTACTTAATAAAGGATAATTAAAATATAAGAGGCAGAAAATGATGACCTACCTGATTCTGAAATAAAACTTATCAATTATTTGAAGTAGTTTATACTTATTTTATTAGATTATCAGATACTCACCTAGTCAACTTTATCTTTTATATTGCCTCTTCATTCCTTAATTTATATATTTTAATTAATTAATTAAATCATTTAACAAAAAATAAATGCCTGACATATAGCAAACATATGTTTCCTATGTATCAAGAACTGTGGTAGGGGTTGGTGATAGAACAATGAGTAAAACAAGCATGGTGTTCATCCTCACAAAGGCTAAAATTTGGCCAAAGGTTGGGGGGAAGGGGAGGGTGGGATAAACCGGGAGATTAGGATGGACATATGTACAGTACCATCTGTAAAATAGCTAGCTAGTGGGAACCTGCGGTACAGCACAGGGAGCTCAGCTCAGTGCTCTGTGATGACCTAGATGGGTGGGATGGGGGAGGGGGTGGGGGGAGATCCAAGAGGGAGGGGATATATGTATACATATAGCTGATTCACTTCATTGTACAGCAGAAACTAACACAACATTGTAAAGCAATTATACTCCAATTAAAAAAAAAGAAATGATGTGAAAACTATGTAATTATAATTGTTAGAAGTGTCATGATGAAAACAATCACTGGAAGCAATAACAGGTAAAATCAAATCTATATTATGGCTGTTGAATTGGGCAGTTTTATGTGTCAAGACTTTGATGTGTGCTAAGATATCTCAGAGATGAAAAATCTTAGTCAAGCTTTTACTATAACAGAGAATCAAATAACCAGAATACTGAATAATCAACATGAGGCTAGAGTTATGTATTTGATCAGGCAGATACTCATAAAAAGAATACCTCATTGAGAATGTGAGGAAAGGGATCCCTTATGGGCTTTCTGAATGAAGAGTAGTATTTAGTCATAGAGGGAAAACTTAACAAGAGGCACAAAGGTAAGGCAAGGCACAGTAAAGAGTGAACTATAGCAAAAGTGCTATTTATGGAATTGGCAAGTAGCACAACTGGAGAGGTAGGCAGAGTCAAAAAGAGTAAAATCCTTGATGTCCTTTGTGATTGTGGATGCCAGATGTTATTGGTCTTGCTATATAATCAGAGTTGTACCATGTGTGTTCTAATACATAGGTCCCAGAGGCAACTTAAAGATGGGTTTTTCACAATCACTTTGAATTCCCTAAGATATTTATTCTTATCACAGACCCATCTTGGTAAAGCAGAGATTTCAGTGCAGGGAGATACAAAGCATTTGCCAGTTCTTTCCCTTAAATGTAACAGCTACTTACTGCCACCATGTGGAAGTCTTTACGTTCATTTAATATGAATATCTAACGCGTTCTAATATATAGTTTCTAAAGAGATAAGGGAAAATTCAGTGGGTTTTTCAGGGAGGATCATCTGTGTCCTCCCCGAGCCTTAGATTTAAATCTATGGTATTAGATCATATACTAGGCTATTGCTAAGTCTGCATTATAGTGTGTTGTAAGTGAATTTGTGCTTAAGGTTAAATTTGTCATGCTATTTATTAATTGTCTTGTTTTCTTATCACTTTATATTCCTTAGATTCTTCTATATACTCTAACATTGCATGCTTAGCAATTATCCATTCCAATATCCTGCCTCTCCTGTTTTTCAAGTAAAAACTGATTTCTTGAAAATCATTATTTAGTACTCTCTGCTCTAATATAATTTAATTCTGTTTTCTTTCCTGTGAAGACTAAACTGTTTAATTATAAATTCCATTTGTCACATCCTGTGTCATTTACAATCCCTGTTGGGGGAGAAACACAGCTAGTTGAATCTAGCTAGGTGCTCTGTGATCATAGTTTTAATGTCTTGAAGGTTACCAGCCCTACCAGCAACTTAAAAACCACGTAGATAAAAAATAAGACCTTTCAAGGCCTAATACTGTAAGTTTATATGGTCTGTTTATTCTAGGGCCTGAATCTTACAATTGCAATTAAATTAAGTCTACCTTGTCTAGGAATCCCTCTACATCAATGCAGCCACGGCTGCACATTAGAATCACTGGGAGCATTTTGGTGCAGGCATTAGTGAGTTCTAAACATTCCCCAGGTGATTCTAATATATAGTTAGAGTTGAGAACCACTGTTCTATATAGTTCTTTAATTTAGGACATTATGAAAACAACAAAAGATGTGACTGAGAAAATTGGGCTCAAAATATTGAATGACACAACATATGGCTCAATACTTAATGAAAATCTATAAATATAAGATGCAATAAAATATGAATTTCCTACTGTTCTTTCCAAGAAATTGGAGAAACCCCTTAGGTAGGTGTAGCTAGGGGAATTAATTCATTTTCAATATATTTCTAATTTATCTTATGATTATATTATTCAGATTCTAACATATTTCTTCACTGAGTTTCAGGATACTCCAGTATCACAGAAGTTTACAGTTGGAGAATTAGTTCAGTACATTAAGGCTCTCAATCTACTAAAAATTTTATCTTTCTGCAATAATTCCAAGTTTTTATTTTAACTAACAGAGGGTTCATCTACCAGTGAGGTCTGCTTTCTCCAAAATGAACTTCAAAAATATCAGTTTCTCCTCTTATATAACTGAGGCATCTTTGAGCATATGCTGCACATACATTTCACATTCAGTGTCCTTGGCCGTACCTGGGGTAAGGGATGAGGATCTTAAAATAGTTCTCCCTTTTGCAAAATCATAACTTCTAAATTTCATGCTGAAAATGAATTTTCTTCTCTATCCCATAGGATGAATCATGCTTGCCATGATACTGTCTATGTAACATAATTTCGAATCACCCGTGGCTTCAGATATGCAAACTCTCACTCTTTAACTATTTTATGGTAAGACTGATACGTATGGGATAACCACTAGATTTTTCCATTTCTAACTGAATATTAATATCAAATAATATGTCATTTGTCTTTGGAATATATACTTCTTGCAGTCCTTTAATTCCTCCTCCCATCTATTTATGTCATTCCAGCTTGATCTTGATATATTCAAAAATTTCTGGTAAACTAATTCACATAAAATATTAGCAGATAGGGCTTCCCTGGTGGTGCAGTGGTTGAGAGTCCGCCTGCCGATGCAGGGGACGTGGGTTCGTGCCCTGGTCCGGGAAGATCCCACATGCCGCGGAGCGGCTGGGCCCGTGAGCCGTGGCCGCTGAGCCTGCACGTCCGGAGCCTGTGCTCCGCAACGGGAGAGGCCACAACAGTGAGAGGCCCGCGTACCGCAAAAAAAAAAAAAATTAGCAGATAAGTAAAGCATTCCTCCTTCCAGTGGCATAATGGACTCTTATAGAACAATGAAACTTTGATTATCAAAAGAATGAATCCCGGAAATGTGTGCTTCAGAATGAGAGTTTGGATGGAGCAAGGAAAGTAAATATTTTGCAATGAGATTTCACTCCCCAAACTTCTCAGATCACTTGTGCTTGAGTGATAAGCACAAGCCTTGCCCTGTGCTAACTCAGAGTTGACTTCTCAAACATCTGTAGATCATCTAAATATGACACTCACTGAGAATCCATAGCATACAGCCCTGCTCTTATGGACAAATGTGTAAAAAGATAACTCAAAAACCTTGTGACAGTTGTAGCTCAGATTTATAGGGGTGCATGTAAGCACACAGGTATGCCATCTAGAGTTAGGAAAAAATTCTTAGGAGATTACACTTATAGTGGATTTTAAAAGACAAATAGAAACTACTCCAAAGAGGAGAAAGGATATCCAGGTGGATGAATCAATAAAGAAAAAGTAGAGATAGGGAAGTATGAAAGGACATGCTACCTTTCAGGAGCTACAAGTGCTTTGGCATTACTGAAATATAAATTGCAAGACAGAAAGTTGCTAAAGATGAGGCTACCTACCAAGGAGCTTTAAAAAGTCATTGCCATATTAAAGAACTTGAACTTTAATCTCTATACAAATAATTTTCAAACTGTCCCTGTAAAAACCTCTCCAAGTACATCAGCAAACTAGTGAATTGTGTTCTGGCCCCACCTCTTTTTCAACTAGAGCAGCTCAGTTTCTATTTACTGATATTTATCTACATTGACACCTAATATTTTACTTAATCAAAGACTTGTGAAACTAAAACAAAAATTCAAACCTATGCTGTATACAATAAGAAGCCAGATTTTTTTAAAACCAGATTATCATGATCAGATTTGGGTTTTAAGTAGAACTCTTGTGTATTATGAATTTAAGGTCAAGATAAATGGATGGGAGATCAGTTAGCAGGTGAGGCATAGAATATTAAGTGACTTGCCTAAGTGGCTGAAATTACAACAAAAATGGTTAAGACTAATTAGTTGATTAATTACTTGATTGTGTCCCTAAAATATCTCCTTTCCTTTGTTTGATAAAGGATATGCCCCTAGTTAAAATAAAAATTAGAGCAAGATAATTAATACACATTTTAATACAGGTGTTTCTGTTTTTACAGTTCTCAAATTATCAAACATCCCTAACCAGTAACTGTACTAAGTGCTTGTATTTGGTTCCTGTATTTTCTTTCACAGAGTTGTTGAAATACTATTTGGTTTATTCTAAAGGGCTTGAGTTGTAGTTACCTAGGGCAATGGGAACAACTTGGCATTTATCTCCAGTACTTACTAGGCTGGCCCTGGTTCTTTACCTGGCTCAGAGGTTCGAAACAGCAACTGAGAATAGCCCCAATGCACAAGACCTTTTTAAGCTTCTCTTGGTGTCAGTTTTGTTAATGTCCCATTAACCAAAGTCAAGTCACATAATAAAGCCCAGATTCAAAAGGCAGACGAAAAGATTCCATAGCTTTACAGGAAAAACAACAAAGTCACACTGCAAATGGGGATGCATTCAAAACTGAGAGGAACTTGTGGCCAGTTTTTTTGCATTCTGTCACAGAGTATGTTTTCTCCAAATATTTCATTTGAAATTACTTCTTTACAAACTTTCATATAATTGTCTCTTAGACGTTTCTTCAGAGTACCTAAATATCCCTTGATATGCAGGTAGTAATATCACTAGTGTGGAACCACTGATATCCACATACTATTTGTTCTGACCTGAAATGGCTTGATTTCTTCACATCTTGTCCAGTCTCTGTGTGGTTTCCACAGTGGCTGCCCTTAAATCAAGGACCATCAACAGGCAGACAGAAAACTTATTCTTTTTGAAACTAGCTAGATTATGTTTAGATTGAACCCGCAACCTTGACTTCATCAAATACTACGCTCAAAACAATTGAAATAGCTGTCCTAAACTGACTATAAATATAAATTATGAATATTATAATTCTTGATTATGATTTTTGTATCTTTATTCACAACCACAAGATTGCATTCATACAATATTCTTTTAAAAAACCCAAAAAACTCAAACTGGCTTCTTTACTAAGATCTTAGGGAAGTCCCTTAAACACTTCGTTTTCAAATTATACCATTTTCTAAATATATAATCATCTAATTTCTTCCCCTTGCCCTCAACCAAATTTATGAATTCATGCATATGTTAAGTGTTTATGGGATTATTAACTCATTGAATATTGGACCTACAAAAATCTTAGGTGTGATATAATCCAAAATCTTAATTTTTTGATGAAGAAACTAAGGTTAAAATAAGTGACTTATCCAAAGTCACACAGATACTTACAGAAGATGAAGAACTCTAACCTGGCTTTCCTGTTTCCTTCTCCAGTGCTATTTTTTTCTAAAGCACCAGGCATCTTCTTTTGTTTTCAGTGGTATGCCCAGAATTAATGTGTGCATCAAGAGTGATTTATTGGTAGTATAGTATGAAGACAGATAGATAGATAGGTAGATAGATAGATAGATGTCTATGTATATAATTATATAATAAGTTAGTCTCCCAATAACCAACTGTATTGTATATACTCTGGTTTTCCAACAGAAGATGCCTTCAAGGCCTGGATAAATTTGATGTTTGTTTTGTTTGTAGTTTATAAAATTACTCATTGCTTTTAATTTACATATTTAATCAGATTAGAAGTCTTGTAGGATTTTCTAATACAACAAATCAGACTTTCTGTACTCTAGGTATTAATGCCTATTCCAGGTAACAATCCTCAAAGTGTCTGTGGTCCAATTCTTATTGAATGCCTCATCAGAAAAGTGATAATTGTGAGGATTTTTTTAAGAACATGTAGGTCAGCTATCTCTCTAGATAATTATGATTCATTATTGGATCAAGCCATACCAACTAAAAAGTAAAGGCTGGACCATCTAGTGTCAGAACCCTGCAGAACTTCCTTCAATAATTTGCACTTTAGTGAGATGTTCGATTTCTTAGAGAGTTACTATAAGATGCCTTCTTGTTGTCCTTTGTCAGGTGATCATACCCTTTTTGATGGGCTTTGTAAAAAAATTTTAAAAAACGAAAAAGAGAAAGAGAAAAAACTTTTAGAGCTCACTGCAAGAAAACAAAATGATATAGTTCTTTGAATGACTAATTAGAACCATGTAGCTAAAAATGCTTCCCTTGCTTCTCTTTTTCACTTCGACTTTCAGGAAACTGAGAGCAAAATATGTGACTCAGCTATATGATTTACATAAGTGCTTAAGACATGTTTTTATTTCCACAAACTTGATATCTTATTTGTAGTTTTAATTCCTATAGGCTGTTCTAAGCTCACTACAGAACAAGGCAAAAGTTAAAAGTGTGGAATGAATAAATGAATGGATGCATACATACATAAATGTCTACTTTGAATAATTAAGATATCCGAAGTATTTTCCTATGTTATTAAGCTATATCTTCTCCATTGTGTTATAAAATAAGTACTATTACCATAGTAAACTGGAGTTTAAAAGAGTTACGTCGCTGCTCAAGTTCACATCAGTTTTAAAAAAATCAGCACTAAAACCTAGGGCTACTGATTACAATACAATTCTCTTTTTATTGTGCCATGATGCTAATAAAATTTTCTGTGAATTAGAGATAAAATCAGCTGCTAAGGCTGAATGCTCTCACTAACATAAATCCTCAGCACACCACTTTGAATAGGTCTAGTCTATCAGTTTATGCTCTCTCTGCATAGAATTAGATATATTTTAAATTTCTGTAGGACAATGTATAAGGTAAATTTTATTATGCAAGTTCTATAGCTAAACTTAATTTTACAGTGTATGTTTCTGAACATTTCAGGAAAAAATACGCTACTAGCACAGTTTTATTCTTAAAGGAAAGTACATTAAATTATTTTGTGATTTTTGTGCAATTTACCGATTTTCTCTTTAATCTCTAATCTTCTTTAGAAAATTACATCTGTCTTTTAGTTTTGGCATAAACTTCTTGCTGATTAATAATAATTATAATGGTGATGGTGATGATAATAACAGTAGTTACAGTTTTCTATGTGTCAAGCATTTATCATGTATTTTCTCATTCAATAATTGCAAATTATCAATAGGCATGATATTAGTCATTTTAAAGTTAGGCAAAGGAAACCATAAACGAAACAAAAAGACAACCCACAGAATGGGAGAAAATATTTGCAAACGATGTGAATGACAAAGGATTAGTCTCCAGAATTTACAAACAGCTCATGCAGCTTAATATCATCAAAACAAACAACCCAGTCAAAAAATGGACAGAAGACCTAAATAGACATTTCCCCAAAGAAGACATACCGATGGCCAAGAGGCACATGAAAAGATGCTCATTACACTAATTATTAGAGAAATGCAAATCGAAACTACAATGAGGCATCACTTCACACCAGTCAGTGTGGCCATCATCAAAAAATCCACAAACAGTAAATGCTAGAGAGGATGTGGAGGGAAGGGAACCCTGCTACACTGTTGATGGGAAAGTAAAGTGGTACAACCACTACGGAGAACAGTATGGAGGTTCCTTAGAAAACTAAAAATAGAGCTACCCTATGATCCTGCAATCCCACTCTTGGGCATATATCTGGAGAAAAACATGGTCCAACAGGATATATGCACCCCAATGTTCATTGCAGCACTGCTTACAATAGCCAAGGCATGGAAACAACCTAAATGTCCATTGACAGGAACGGATAAAGAAGATGTGGTACATATATACAATGGAATATTACTCAGTCATTAAAAAGAATGAAATAATGCCATTCGCAGCCATGTGGATGGACCTAGAGATTGTCCTACTGAGTGAAGTAAGTCAGACAGAGAAAGAGAAATATCATATGATATTGCTTGTATGTGGAATCTCAAAAAATGTGATACAAATGAACTTATTTACAAGACAGAAACAGACTCAGACTTAGATAATGAAGGAAGAGATAATTAGGGAGTTTGGGATTGACATGTATACACTGCTATATTTAAAATGGATAACCAGCAAGGACCTACTGTATAGCACAGGGAACTCTGCTCAATATTATGTAACAACCTAAGTGGGAAAAGAATTTGAAAAAGAATAGATACATGTGTATGTTAAAAAAAAAAAGTTAGGAAAACAGGTTCAGAGTGTTTACATAATGTTCTGTGGAGCTCACACTAGTACACAGAAGAGCAAGGATTTGTGACTGTGTTTGTCTGATTCTCATGTCCAAATTCCATATATTACAACTACTAGTACTACCACCACACCAAACATTACATAATGCTCACTCTAGCCAGATGCTGTCCTAGAAGTTTATGTACATTATGTATACTTATGTATATTAACTTATTTAATTCTGAACATAATCTAAGATGTATCCCCCCTTTACAGAAAAGGAAATAAAGACTCAGAGTTTAACTAGCTCATGCAAAATTACAACTATTTAATTACTCAACCCTTATTCTATCCTAAGCATTCTGCCTTCAGAAGATATGCAGTTATCCACTATGGTAAATTCTCTTTCTACTGCAGTTACTGCTTCTCTAGTTTGTTTAAGAATTGTTCATTTGTGATGGATTTCCAGAAAGGAGCATGTTCTTTTTCATGATATAGGGCCCATTTAAACTTCATCTGATGTATTTACCACTTCTTCATTTTTTCTTGTCCAGTGGTGATGACAACTTTATTTTTAAATATTGTAACCATTTAATGGTATAGAGGCCTGAAGGAAAGAACTTGGAGAAGTACACAATTTCTTACATACTTTTGTTAATAGAAAAATACTCTCTGTAATACTATGTGTGATTTATTTTGCTGAATTTTAAAGGTCATACTTCTTGTTTGGCAAAAAAAAGTAGGTTTCCAGTGTATATTCAAGCTGCACATTTAAAAAAGTATCTCCAAGGCAGAAAGTACTCAAAACACTGTTGAAAGTTGATGGGCTGTCACTTAAATGCCCCAAACCTTGATGTGAAGGAAGTCGTGGATTGATAGCAAGAGCACAGGATATCAAACATTGCCTAGGTAAGACTTCAAATGATTCATATGTTATTAAAGATTCTGTGGCTTTGAAAGAGAAGTTTCTTTACATAAATTATAATTTTGGAAATTAAAATTTGCCACCTAAAATCAATCCATGATTCCTATTTTTTGTAACATCTGATTTCTTTTTATTTCTTGATTACAAATAATTTAAATTATGGAGGAGAGGATAAGAACTGATTTAAAGTTGAGCTAAAACCGCAAACACAAAAATGCTTATTACAGTGATATCAATTATATAAGCAAATATTGAAAAAACACTGGAAGGAAATTTGCTAAAGTATAAAATGAGATTTACACTTTTTTAGATGGTAGGACTAGATTTGATAATTTACTGTTTTCTTCTTTATACTTTTCTGGTATATTCATTTTTTCCTATGATAGATATGTATTATATTTATAATCAGAAAAATGTTAATGCTTTTTATTTTAGAAGAAATGAACATCTAACAGGCTGAATTTTACAACTGCAAGCTAACAGTCTATATGCTATTTCTAGAACCAGATCCTTTAATAGTTTAAGTAAAATGACAATTTCATCTTCATTTCACACTGGAAAATAATCATATAACTCCTTTCTGTATTTATTTTTAAATTAATACATATTATAAGATATTTTAAGCATAAAAAGTTACAGGGGATGATAGACACCCATGTACCCACTTCCAAGGTATAATACATGTAAATATTTCGCCGTATTTACTTTACTTATAATAAAATGTTACAGATAGAAATGATGCCTTCTGCCTCCTGTTCCCCATTCTATTTGTCTCCTTTATTGTTTCTCTAGGAATTTAAAATGCATACTTATCTTTCACAATCTAATTAGAATCCATATTATACCACTTCAATTGGTATGCAGATGCTTAGCACCAAATAAATTCCCTTGCCCTTCCCACATAATGGTGTACTTGTCGTATATGTTATGACTACATATGTGGAAAGCCCCATCAGATAATGCCATACATTTTGCTTTCAACTGTCAAATGAATTTAAAGAACTCAAAAGGAAAATATGTTATTAAATTTATCCGGTTATTTTTTTTTTATTCTGTTGCTCTTCATTCCTGATTTTCCATGTGTCCTTCTGGTATCATTGCCCTACTGTCTAAAGATTTTCCTTTATCAATTGTTTCTGAACAGGTATAATAACTACAAATTATCTTAGTTGTCCTTCATATGAGAATATTATTTCACCTTCATTCCTGAAGGATATTTCACTGGATATAAAATTATGGCGTAACAGTCCTTTTCTTCCAATACTTTAAAAACTTTGTACCACTTCCTTTTAGTCTCCCTGAGATATCTGCTGTTATTTGAATCATTGTTCCCCTGTTGGTACTATGTCATTTTTCTGGATGCTTTAAAGATATTTTTCTTCATTGTGTGTCTTCAATATTTTGATAATGATATGTCCAGGCATGAATTTCTTTGGATTTATCCTGTTTAGGGTTCTCTCAGCCGACTGAATGTATAGGCTTTTGCCACATTTGGGAAGTTTTCAACTATTATTCTTCAAAAGGTTTTTAGCATAATTCTCTTTTTCTCTCCTTCTGGCACGCCGATGGCACAAATTTTAGTCTTATTATTATTGCTCAACATTTCCCTGAGACTCTGTTCATTTTTAAAGATCACTAATTTTCTCTCGTTTAGATTGGATAATTTTTATTAATCTATCTTCAAAGTCACAGACTATCATCTTCATTTTGCTACTGAATCCTTCTGAGTTTTTAAAATTTTTTGGTTGTGTATTTTTTAGTTATTGACTTTCCATTTGGTTCTTCTTTATATCTTCTGTATGTTTGCAGTTACATGTTTTATTTTAAATGTTTCAAGGGTGTTCATGGTTGCTCAGTCAGCATTTTTAAAATAGCTGCTTTAATGTCTTTGTTAGATAATTCCAACATATGTATAATATTGTCCTTGGCATCTGTTGATTATTTTTTGCTATTTAGGTTGAGATTTTCATGATTTTCTATATGCTAAGTAATTTTGAATTGTATCCTAGACTTTCTGAATAATATAAGACTATGGGTCCTGTTTAAATTCAGAGGATAATATTGATATTTCAGCAGGCACTTGACATGGTTAGGTTCAGGCCACAATGTCCAACTCAACTCTGTGGGCTACATTTCAAAAATCACTTCTGTTTTAAAAAATTTGCCCTGCTATTCTGATCAGTCCCCCACTTACGTCATCCAGAGTTCAACGTAGAAACTGTGTGGAGGTATATGCATTAATTCAGTTTTCCAATTTATATGCCAGTTAAGATCAGATCCATACATTTGCAGGTCAGGGATACTGTGAGTTTTCTGGCTTTGAGTAGCTGGATGCACTTTATGTTACAATCAGAGGAAGAATGTGAAAAAAGGGGAACATGTTTGGTTTTGTGTAATGAGAAGTTTAACAAGTCAAATTCAAGTCATGAAAGCATGAGAACATGAATGTGTTTAAGAGACATTGAAGAATAGATATTCATTAAGCATTTGGAATTAAAAATCTGTATCACAGGAGAAATCAAAGTGTTACTCCTATCCTCAAAGAAGGTAGATTTCTGGAAGTGTAAAGAGTAATTTTTTGTATGCAACCCTCCATGTTAACATCTATGATTTGGAGCAAATATTTTCATCTGTACTTCAAGTGACTAATTTGTAAATGGCAGCAGTAATGTATGTCCGATGTTCTTTTTAGGTCTTAATGAGAGGCCCTATATGTTTGCCAATAATAATTAATACACATTTCTTTGACTTACCATCTTTTGAGGACAAGAAGCATCCTGTTCTGTTACAACTGTGCTACTACTATGCTTTTGAACCAAATGGTGCATAGCTTTGTAAAGGCTGAAGGAGTTACTGATTATGAATCTCAAGGGCCCTTGTTCAAATTTGGCTCCTTTAAAGTGTAGGACACACACACATCCAGCAGGCAGAGTTATTGGATGGAGACCCTGCTGAGTGATTAAGTCTCTGCTTGCTATGTTTAAGCCATTTGGCAGGCACAACGGTCTTCTTTTCCTTCAAAAAGCTAAATTTGTCCCATTTGGATAGCAAATACTAGGCCTCTATCAATGCAGGGAATCATCCAATCATGCTTATTGGCAACAACAAAAAAAACGTACAAAGGTGTGAATCAATTTGAAAATTATGAAATTTCAGTTATAATCATTGAGTGCCTATCTCATGTATTTTTCAGAATATGTTTAAAAGATTCACTATGCAGGAAGAATGACTAGCCTAGCTAATAATAACTAATGTATATTAGCAATGAATATTTCAAAATCTAATATATTATTTGGTTTTACACATTTCTGTATGGAAGTTAGGCAAGCCATCCTCCACAGTCATGAAAAAAATTTTTTTTAAATACAAGTCTTCCCCATACGAATTCAGTAACATCTCCATAAGGTACGTTGTATAAAATTCATGTTTCTTTGTATGGTACATAATCTTTCTATTTAAAGGTCAGCATTATCACCTATGAGTTTGTTAGACATGCAGAATATCAGGCTCTTCTTCACTTTTGTAATTATTGTATTTGTATTTGTAATTATTTTCATTGGAACCTCAGGTAACTCACACACATTAAAATTTGAGAAGCGCTATAATATGGGACTCTTTATAATCTTCCCCCAATCTGATACTTCTTGCCTGATATCTAGTTCCATTGCTTCATGTTGAAACCTTCATGAATAAACCCCACTGACCCCCCCAGCTGACTGAGACAGGTAATGGAGAATCCATTCTTTCCATTTCTATTACTATTTCTGTCTGGTATTGTTAATGCACTATGTGTTAGAGAACTTTTACTCAAAGAGTTTAAGCATAAATAATGTTTTTCTAGAAGCCAGTTATGCTTGAATCTTAGCTCCTCTTTCTCAGTAAGATATTTTAGTAAATACACTCCAAACAGAGAATAAGAGCTTGCATTTACTAAGCACTTACCAGAAGCTAAAAGTGGCTTGGGTCTCACTGATTTTCTTTGGACAGAGCTAATATGTAACTTTTTGCTTGTTTCTTTTTTAAAACCTGAGCTCACACTGATAATTCCATTTTAAATTCAGGAGTAGAGACTTTCAGTTAATTTCATCAACTTGTATATCCTTTCTTCCAGGCTGAGAAAACTAAGAAACAAGCAAAATAACATAATTATTCATTCATTTTATTCCTTCTCACACACACAATAGTCTCAGAATAATAATACTACCACTACCACCTATAATTACTGGAAAGTATTTAAGAATTTTTATTCTATATTTTTATTTTCAAGATGTACATTCGAATTATCCTATCATGAAGTCATTTGAAATAACTTCTCTCTGTGTGGTGATGCCAACAACTTGAGAGATAGGCTTATTTAATTCACTGTGCTTTCATTTTATGGATTGCTTGTATACACTTAATTTTGTTTTAAAATTATGCAAAATATTTATACTGTTCCAGAGTCGAATCTACAAATCAATTAAACTCAGAGAAGTCTAACTTCTTTTTAAGCCCAACCACCAATTTCTCCTCTAATATATAACAATTTTCTCTCTAGTAGAAAACCATTTCTGGTTTGGCATTGGTTTATCACCCTTAAAAAAAATGGAATGCTCCCTTCATATGCAGACACACATTTACATTCTTCCCTTTCTTAGATAAACAGTAGTTTATTATACACATACTTGTACATCTTATTTTGTTAACTTTTTCACACCTGATTTTCTGCAATGGGAAAAATAGGGATTTAATTCCTTAATTAATAAGGTTGATGTGAAAATTAGATGAAATATGTGCAGATAGAGCCTAGCCTAATTGGCATATAACAGTCATCCAGTGACTATAAGTTGAATATGGAGTGAGACTTTATTTTTGACAGAGCTTATGAGAAATTAGAAAGAATAAGTAGTAACTTTGCCCCCATATTTGGTGTATTGTCTTGACAAGCCTGACAAGGGCTACAGGGTATAGCCCCATCTGATTTTAAAACGGAAAATTCTGAGGAATCAATCAATCTAAGTGTGGATTTTACAAATTGTATGGCAGTAGATCAAAAGAATAGCAAAGGATCTTCTATATCCGGTTTCTGCAGTACTTCCTCTGGCCAAGTCATAACCTTTAATCTGGTAAGATACGCATCATGAGGCGTTATCAGACTACAGCTGATTTCTTGGCAATAAGATGAATCTTTTCTTATTTTCAGATAAGTATGCTTCTATCCCACAGACATCACTGGCATTCTCTACTTCACTAGGCATTTGATTTCAAGTATTCATAGCACCCATATTTCTAATAGAGTAGAAGAAATGAAGGAAAGAAGGAAGGAAAGGAGGGAGAAGAGGAAGGATTAAAACATAGGAAGATAGGTTGAAGTGAGGCACAGGAAAATTTTATTTGATTTTTATTGATTTGATTTTATTGATTATATAAATTTTTATTGATTACTTATTTATTGTGGGCAACTCATGTCATTTATTCATGAATTGACAAAACAGTGCTCATTGTGAGGTTATTCTGAGACAGGAACTAAACCAGGTATTAGAGGTACACTGGTGAATGGGACAGATATGGTTCCTACACTCAAATTTCTCATATTCTAGTGGTGACTACATAGGAAATAAAGTGAAGAGATTATGCTACCATCTTTCCCAAGACCCTCTTGTGACTTTGTATAATAATCAAACTAAAATGCACTATTACCGTGGCTTTGAGGTCCTACCTTTTCTGGACCCTGCTCAATTCACTGACATCAATTATTGTTCTCTTGTTCCCTCCGCTGCAGACATACTGGTCTTGCAAACTCAACACATCAATCTCATTTCCACTTCAGTGTCTTTGCACTTGCCTAATTTCTCTTCCTTGCATGCTCTTTCCCTAGATCACTACATATAACACTTCTTCACTTCTGTTGTAGGCAAAATAATGCACCCCACCCCCAAAAGATGCCCATTTCCTAATCCCTGGACCCTATGCATATGTTACCATACATGGCAAAAGAGATTTTGAAGATGTAATTAAGATTAAAGACTTTGAGATGGAGAGTTTATCAGAGAAAGATGTGATGATGGAAGAAGATCAGAGAAATGTGATGTGATAAGACGTGACTTGTTGGCTTTGAAGATGGAGGAAGGGAGCCATGTATCAAAAATATGGGTGGCTTCTAGTATCTGGAAAAGGCAAGGAAGTCAAGTCGACTTTAGGACCTTCAGAGTAATTCTGCTCTGCTGACACCTTGATTCTAGCCCAATGAGACCCATGTCAGACATCTGACCTACAGAACTGTAAGATAATAATCATCTATTGTTCTAAGCCACTAAATTTATAGAAATTTGTAATAGCAATAATAGAAAACTAACACAACTTTATTTATGTCTCTGAATAATAATACCTCCTTAAATAGGCCTTGTGTAATATATCTACCTACAATAATCACTATTCCAATTGCCCTAACTCTATCCAACTGCCGTTTGTTTTTCTTCTTAACTACTAGCACTACCTGAGATTATATTATCTGCTTATTGTTTTTCTCTCTCCAAAAACAGAAGACAAGCTCAATAAAGAGAGTGATTTTGTTCATTATTCCAGATACCATCCACCACCTAGAATAATGTCTGGCATGTGTGAAGTAGCACTCAAAAATCATTTATTAGCGAGTGAATGAATTTCAGCTCTATAATAATAAATGTAAGGTACTCTAGCAGTGTAACATGAGGTGTGTAGAGCTATGCCATTGTGGTTTTAATAGGCATTTCACTAATGGTAATGTTGAACATCCCTTTAAATGCTTATATGCCATCCTTTTATCTTCAACAAAATATCTGTGTATGACTTTTGCCCGCTTTCTATTTGGAGTGTTTTTTTACTGCTGAGTTTTGAGAGTTTTTTTTCTATATACTCTAGTTTTTTTTTCAGTACGTCGTTTGCAGATATCTTTTTTCAGTCTGTAGCTCGTGCTATGTATCCTCTTAACAGGGCGCTTGGCAGAACAAAAGCTTTAAATTTTGATGAGATCTAATTTATTAATTTTTCCTTTTGTGGGTAATGCTTTGGTATCAAGTTTATGAGCTCTTTGCCTAGCCCTAGAACCTGAAAGTTTTCTACTTTTTCTAAATATTGTATAGTTTCATATTTTATACTTAAATCTGTGATTCATTCTGAGTTATTTTTTTGTATAAATTGCAAGGATTAGGCCAAGGATTTATTTTCCTTTCCTTTTGTTTCCTTTTCCTTTCCTCCGTCTCTTGCTTCCTTTCTTTCTCTCCTCCCTCCCTCTCTCTCCCTCCACTTCTTTCTTTCTTTCTTCCTCTCTTTCCCTATGGATGTTCAATTTTCCCAGCACCGTTTGTTGAAAATGCAATCTTCCTCCATTTAGTTGCCTTTGTACCTTTTTCAAAAATCAGTTGGTCATATGGACACCAAGATGGGAAGGGGGGTGGGATGAATTGGGAGATTAGGATTGACATATATACACTAATATGTATAAAATAAATAATGAGAACCTGTTGTATAGCACAGGGAACTCCACTTCACTGTACAGTAGAAACTAACACAACACTGTAAAACAACTACACCCCAATAAAAAAAAAATCAGTTGGTCATCTTTATATGGGTCTATTTGGGGGTTCTTTATTCTGTTCCATTGATATATGTTCTGTAATAATAAACCAATAATATTGATTATTGATTTGTAAGTAATATTTAATTACTATATGATCATATTCTAGTTTTTAATAGAAGCTACCTCTGTAAGATGAGCCTGATTTTAAACTTATTTTTTGCCTTTGCATTTATTTGCATGATTCATTCATTCTACAAATGAATTCATTCTACAAATATTTATGGAGTGCATATTTCCTCTTAATGTTTCAGATACATTGAAAAAGATGGACAGTTTCCTGACATCTCATGGCTTATATCTGGTGAAAATAGGTATAAAATTAACAACAATCATTATAAATAGGTAAATTA
Organism: Lagenorhynchus albirostris; assembly: GCF_949774975.1. NCBI lineage: Eukaryota > Metazoa > Chordata > Mammalia > Artiodactyla > Delphinidae > Lagenorhynchus > Lagenorhynchus albirostris. Next base: position 71,473,894 of record NC_083101.1, on the reverse strand, counting down.
TATTGCATGTTCAAAAGTAGTAAGTGTCAGGTAAACTTAAAATCAATAAGAAATAATATAAAATAAGATGAATATCAAGCTAAGAAGAATTGTGAAGGCTGAATTTGGAATTGGGAAGTGATGTGCTAGATCTTACTGTTATAACAAACAACTTTTATAAACTCAATAGTTTGCAACAGAAAAAATATTTCTAACTCATTTTACATATGATCTGCAGCAGTAGTGGGCCAGCTCTGGCTCTGCTCCACATGTCTTGTTCATTCCAGTATCCAGACAGAAGGAATGCCATTTTTGAAGCAAGTGGAGTAACATAAAAGCAATCCTCCTACGGTAGGTGTGTATATAATGGGAGAAATACTCATTCATAGTCTAATCTAGGACACTAATATACTAGAATCTACCTTCTTGGTCACAGATATTAAGTTTCTTCTCTTCTGAATTCAGTCATTCACTCTGTCTCTAGTAAAGATATCTTGAAAATCTTATCTAGCTACAGCATCAGCCTTAATGTCCACAATTTTAATATAGTTTCTATGTAAGTTTCGAATATGGCTTTTCTTGGTTCAGAGACAGATGAATAAAATGAAAAGTTTTCTCCCCCTCCCCAACATATACGGAGAAACAAGAACATGATTATGACAACAAACACTTTCTTTGAAAAAAAGTAAGGATGAGAGGTACATTGCCATCACTGGTATGTAAAAATTATGAAATACTTCAAGATAGATATTGCAAGAACCTGGTATGCTGGAGGCAGGGATTTTTTTGGAAAAGAAAAGTTCTGCTCCCTTGGATGAACTCCTGCATCTACTGTTCTCCTTGAATCTTTCCTCTATCCTCTGGAAAAATTTCTTTTTCATTACGCTACTTGGCCACATCTGAAGAGGACAATATATACTGCATCGGGCTGAACGAATTTTCAATCTGGTTAGGCATCCAGGGTTATTTTCATATTTGGCAATAATTTAATTTTAAGCTAATGGTTCATTTGGTAGTAAAACTCACTGAAACATTCTTTAGCTTTTTCCTATTTGATGGCAATTATTTCTACATGCTGTTAGCCATACCCAAAATTAATTTTGAGACATACACTACTCTATAAATTTCATTCCCATTATCTTTAATCTATCAGGAAAGAATCTCACCATTATTTTTTCACTAAGCCATTTTAATTAATTGAAAAGATCTATCATGGGTTACCTTAATTTATTCAGAAGTTATAGCAAAGAAGAAGACTGGCATGCTCTTAATTTGATCTTTACTTCAATGTTGAGTCAATTTGTCTTAGTTGCTCAAAGCATTTCTCATTTTTTTCTTACCTGTTGGTTATGAGATATGCATCTTTTCAAGCTGTAGTCGTGGAAATTTTAGGATTCTTTTCCCCATTTCATCATGTTTGCCTACCCATCAATTCTTTTCTGAATATATCTCTTTCTTGAAACATCCTATCAGATGAGCTGATAGCAACCACCTAAAGCCCTACATTCATCAAATTATTATCTACCTTCTAAATTATAATAGGTGGAAATTTACCAAATGTTCTGTTACTGGATAGCATGGATGCCACCTTTTGAACCTTCAACAAGAGCTTCCTCATGGCCTGCATTTGGTCCAATGTATCGTAGAATTTTTCCTATGGCAGAACCTCACTTCTAGTTACAGCTTTCTATATCAGTCAACTTACACTACTTTATATTATAGTAAACCATATGACTTACAAGAGTAAAGTTTTAATTCTCTCTCACATTTCATTAGATCACAACATCTGTAATTTGTTATAGTTTTTCTCCAATTATTTTATTTCAGAATCCAGGATTAAATACAACACTAATGGCAGAGGGAGAAAGTGTAGAAGCTAAATATTTTAGTGGATATAAAAGATTTTCCTAGAATGTGATATACATTATGGATTTTCCTATTCTATTTGCCAAAGTGAGACACCTGGTCAAAGTCAAGGTCACTGGGACAAGAATGTTTATTTCTCTTACAAAGAGGCACATGTGAATGGATAAATGTGTATAGTTTTCTAAAGTTGTGAAAGTAAATATTTTGGGAAAACCTAATGGGCTCTACCACAGTGGGAAGGGGTGGGTGCAACTTTAAATGGAGACTTAGACTAGAACTCATTGAGAAGATAACATCTGAACAAAGCTTTGAAGTAGGTGAGAGTATCAGCCACATTAATATCAGACAGGAGTCACAGCCTATATGAAGACCCTGAGGGCTTGGTATATAGTAAGATAATTAACTGAAGCTAAAAGTTGATCAGCCTACCAGACCACACGCTTACTTATATACTTCGCTTATCACCATTCACCTTCATCAGAATATAAGCTCTAAGAGGACAAGAGTTTTGTCTATTTTTTAAATGTTTCATCCAAAATGCCTGCAATTTTCTGGCATACAATAGGAACTCAATAATTATTTGTTGAGTAGATAGATAAATGGAGACATCTGCGATCTACTGCTCTATAACACAGCAGCCCCCAAACTTTTTGGCACCAGGGACCGGTTTCGTGGGAGACAATTTTTTCACTTTGCGGGGGTCAGGGGGGTCTGTTCAGGTGGTAATGCGAGCGCTGGTTCAGGCAGTAATGCAAGAGCTGGGGAGCGATGGGGAGCGATGGGGAGTGGCAGATGAAGCTTTGCTCGCTCGCCTGCCCCTCACCTTCTGCTGTGTGGCCCGGTTCCTAACAGACTGTGGTCTGGTACCGGTCCAGGGCCTGGGGGTTGAGGACCCTGCTATAACACATTTGCAGAGACTGAAAGTTCTTTAAGGTCAAGTTATCTGTTATCATTTTTTTTTTTTTTTCCGGTACGCGGGCCTCTCACCATTGTGGCCTCTCCCGCTGCGGAGCACTGGCTCCGGATGCGCAGGCTCAGAGGCCATGGCTCAGGGGCCCAGCCACTCCACGGCATGTGGGATCTTCCCAGACCAGGGCACGAACCCGTGTCCCCTGCATCGGCAGGTGGACTCTCAACCACTGTGCCACCAGGGAAGCCCTCTGTTATCATTTTTAAAAATATTTTATTTTTATACAATTTTAAAGGTTGCTTTCCATTTATAGTTACTACAAAACATTGGCTATACTCCCTATTTTGTACGATACATCCTTGACCCTATATTACACCCAATAGTTTGTACCTCCCGCTCCCACACCCTTATATTGCCCCTCTCCCCGCTTCCCACTTGTAACTACTAGTTTGTTCTCTATATCTGTGAGTCTCCTTCTCTTATGTTATATTCACTAGTTTGTTATATTTTTCAGACTCCACATATAAATGATATCATACAGTATTTATCTTTCTCTGTATGATTTATTTCACTTAGCATAATGCCCTCCAAGTCCATCCGTGTTGTTACAAATGGCAAAATTTCATTCTTTTTTATGGCTGATTAGTATTCTAGTGTGTGTGTGTGTGTGTGTGTGTGTGTGTGTGTGTGTATCACATCTTCTTTATCCATTTATTTGTTGATGGACACTTGGCTTGCTTCCATATCTTGGCAATTGTAAATAATGCTGCTATGAGCATTGGGGTGCACTGTATCTTTTTGAATCAGTGTTTTTGTTTTTTTCAGATATATACTCAGGAGTGGAATTGCTAGGTTATATGGTAGTTCTATTTTTAGTTTTTTGAGAAACCTCCATACTACTTCCCACAGTTGCTGCACCAATTGCCATTCCCACCAACAGTGTACTAGGGTTCCCTTTTCTCCAAATCCTTGCCAACATTTGTTATTTGTGTTCTTTTTGATAATAGCCATTCTGACAGGTGTGAGGTGATATCTCATTGTGGTTTTGATTTGCATTTCCCTGATGATTAGCAATGTTGAGCATCTTTTCGTATGCCTTTCCTCTTTGGAAAAATGTCGATTCTGTTCTTCTGCCCATTTTTTAATCAGGTTGCTTGTTTTTCTGACATTAAGTTGTGTGAACTGTTTATATATGTTGGATATTAATCCCTTATTGGTCATACAATTTGCAAATATTTTCTCCCATTCAGTAGGTTATCTTTCCATTTTGTTGATGGTTTCCTTTGCTGTGCAAAAGCTTTTAACTTTAATTAGGTCCCATTTGCTTGTTTTTACTTTTATTCCCTTTACTTTAGGGGAGGGATCCAAAAAAATGTTGCTTCAATTTATGTCAAAGATAGTTCTGCTTATCTTTTCCTCTAGGAGTTTTATAGTATCTGGTCTTACATTTAGGTCTTTAATCCGTTTTGAGTTTTATTTTGCATATGGTGTTAGAGAATGTTCTAATTTCATTCTTTTACATGTAGCTGCCCAGTTTTCCCATCACCACTTATTGAAGAGACTGTCTTTTCTACATTATATATCCTTGCCTCCTTTGTCATAGATTAATAGATTAATCTATTAATTGAGCATAAGTGCATGGATTTATTTCTGGGCTTTCTTTCCTGTTCCATTGTTCTATGTGTCTCATACCGTTTTGATGACTGTAGCTTTGTACTATAGTCTAAAGTCAGGGAGCCTGATTCCTCCAGCTCTGTTCTTCTTTCTCAAGATTGTTTTGGCTATTTGAGGGGTTTTTTTGTGTGCATTTCCATACAAATTTTAAAATTATTTGTTCTAGTTCTCTGAAAATCATCATTGGTATTTTGATAGGGATTGCATTAAATCTCTAGATTGCCTTGGCTAGTATGGTCATTTTAAAAATATTGATTCTTCCAGTCTAAGAATCTTTCCATTTGTTTGTGTCATCTTTAATTTCTTTCATCAGTGTCTTACAGTTTTCTGAGAGCAGGTTTTTTGCCTTCTTAGATAGGTTTATTCATAAGTATTTTATTCTTTTTGATGTGATGGTAAATGGGATTATTTCCTTAATTTCTTTATCTGCTATTTCATTGTAAGTGTATAAAATGGAATAGATTTCTGTATATTAATTTTGTATCCAGCAACTTTTCCAAATTCATTGATGAGCTCTAATAGATTTCTAGTGGTGTCTTTAGGATTTTCTATGTATAGTATCATGTCATCTGCCAACAGTAACAGTTTTACTTCTTCCTTTTCAATTTGGATTCCTTTTATTTGTTTTTCTTCTCTGATTGCTGTGGCTAGGACTTGCAAAACTATGTTGAATAAAATTGGTAACAGTGGGCATCCTTGTCTTTTTCCTAATCTTGGAATGCTTTCAGGTTTTTACCATTGAGTATGATGTTAGCTGTGGGTTTGTGATATATGGTCTTTATTATGTCGAGGTATGTTCCCTCTATACCCACTTTCGGGAGAGTTTTTATCATAAATGGGTGCTGAATTTTGTCAAAAGCTTTTTCTGAACCTACTGTGATGACCAAATGGTTTTTATTCTTCATTTTGTTAATGTGGTGTATCACATTGATTGATTAGCAGATATAGAAAAATCTCTGGGATACATCTCAGTTGATCTAGGTGTATGATCCTTTTAATGTACTGTTGGACTCAGTTTGCTAGTGTTTTGTTGAGAATTTTTGCATCTACGTTCATCAGTAAAATTGGCCTGTAATTTTCTTTTTTTGTGATATCTTTGTCAGGTTTTGATATCAGGGTGATGGTGGTCTCGTAGAATGAGTTTGGGAGTGTTCCTCCCTCTGCTATATTTTGGAAGAGTTTGAGAAGGATAGGTGTTACTCTGTCATCATTTTTTTAAAAAAACTTTTAGTCCCTGAAACAAAGCTAGACATATAAAGGGCATGTAGTAAGTGATTCTTGGATTAATAAATGAGTAACATATGACAATAGGTCTTTGATGAAAAAAGAAATGTAAGGGAAATCTTCTAATGGTATTAACTTGTACTTTAAGAGGAATTTTTCTAAGTATCTTTCTCTGATTCAAATAACTTTTTAGAAATACTCCTTCCAATACAGAATGGAGTTCATGGTTTTTGAAATAATTATGGCAGTCTTCAGGTGCATATGACATATAAAGATTAGAAGGCAGCATCGGTATAAAGCTATGAAGGAAAAATATGAACATTAAGATGTGCCATGTCTACCTAATTATAGAGATTAATTGTAACTGTAGAAATTATAATTTGGGTTCCAGGATTATCCCTTGAGTTTCATTACGATTAGCATGACTCACCCATAATTGCTTCTACCAACATGGTTTTGCCAAACTGCCAGACAGACAAGCCTATTGGCTTGGTTTAAATCCAGGTCTCTTACAGAAAAATGACCTAGAGAGCTATCGTTATTTCTACTCTAAAATTACCCTGGAGATAATTTTAGTCTTATTCAATTACTCCTTGACTCTCATGTTAAGGAAAGTAGTTTGGAAAAGGCATACTTAGAATATTCCTGTATCCTTAGCTTCTTGAAAGTTAGAGAATTTTTATTAAATAATTTTAAAATCCAAAGTGTTATAGCTGTGTGCTTTTTATAAAGATTCACTGAGCCATGCACTCTTGATTTATATATTTTTATATTTACATACTTTTATATATGTAACCATACTTTAACAAAATATTTATTTAAAAAACTAAAGTATGATTTATATGTAGATTCTTACTTAGAGAATCAAAACACTGAAAAAATACTACATCAAAATTTGAAACTAATAGAAATATGTATCTATTCTAATTCCTTCTTCTTTAAAAATCTATTTATCGGTCTTGACTTCCTTGTTTTAAATTAGATCAATAACACGAATAAATTTTGAATATGCCCTAATTTTTTCAAAAGGGATTTAGTTCTCCTTTCTTTGAATGCTTTCTTGGCTTTCTACATTTCTTCTTAGCCTCTACTTCAGCCTAGTAAAAAGGTTTTGGTACAATTTATAGATCTCTTCATAAATATAGTCAGCTTTTCCTACTAAAATGAGGAAAAGAAATTAAACCAAAAGTTCAGTATTGGGACAAATCATATTTTATCCTCTATAAAGACTATTTGCATTTAATTTCCACGTGAAAGCAGATATACTTAAATTTTATAAATCAATATTCTACATTATTTGAGGATACTATATAGATTTTTCTCAATACATTATAAAATCAATTTGTCAGCATGGGGGGAGAATGCCACATGACACTCAGATTGAAAAGACTACAATGACTCCACTGGGGGAATAATATTTAAATATTGTCTGCAGCTATATAAGTATCTCTAAGTGAGAGACTAAACAATTGGCCATGTAAAAGGGCTGACAAGAAAACCATTGCATTTAGAAGTTAGTTTTAACTGACTGGCAATGTTTTAAGTTGTAAAAAGATAAGAGTTTAAGGACTTTATTCAAAAAGGGCTGAATTCATCTGACTGCACTGTGGCAATGGCATAAACATGCAACCTCTTATTCAGGCCAATAGCTAAGTTCCCATTTCATGAGATAGACATTCAAGACAAAGCAGAAAGAGATGTGTTAAAGATTAGACTTTCAAATTTCAGATTACGTAGTGTCAGTCTAGTGATGTTAAAACATCCATTTAGAATAACTCACAGCGTAACTGTAGCATATTACAAAGTGGAATCATGAATATGCAATCAGCAAATGGTTCTGGAGCCTGATCACCATCGCTGTCAATTACAGCAGTCACTTTCTGTGATGGTACCTTGGCACTTTGACAGTGATTATACCTTTACATGATGTATTGCAGATATTACGCTTCAGCTGTTTACAAATAGAACCATATCTTACTCTTTCACTATAAGAAGAGTATTTTAAGTAAGGAAAATATTCCTAATAATAAATCTTCCACTCAAGTCATTCATACATAGTCATACTGGGAATATTGTAAAATGCCATTACCACATGGCAAAAGCAATCCCCTAAAATCTGTCTTTTTATTATTCCTAAAAGTGAAGTAATATGGAGATTTTTCAAGTTAAATGAAAAGAAACTGCATGAAGGATTAATTTACAACACAGTGCCCATCACTCTAAAGGTGCAAGCTAGTCAAAAGAGAAATCCATTTTAAATATGAAGCAAAATTCTAAGACAGAGGTACAGGTGTCAATCAGGGCAAAATTATCTATATGAGGTATAGTTTGACCTGTTCAGCTATTCTACCAAAAATCACTTATTTGCTTATTTGTAGGTATCAACTTTGTCTCAAAATGCAACTTCAGTGGTTTGCTTAGATTATGATTTCCTCCAATGTCTGTTGTCTAAGTTTCAGGTCAAAGTATGAGAGACTAAATTATCAGCTAATTCCTCAATTTGCCACTTAATTTTATCTGCATATCCATATAAATAAAATGCCAATATTTAAGGCTGCTACAGGGTATGCAAACCTATTTAGATACCTCTAAATATCTATGATTTTGCTATTCAATTGATAATACACATGAATTTTAGAAGTAATTTTTGTTATTTTCTACCTACATAAAGTTTTATAGGTTCAACACTTATGTTTAACCATTGATTCAGTAAGTTCAGGAATTCATACTTATGGGAGAGTAAAACTAAAAAAACTGTGGAAATCATATTGTTTAAATCACTTTACAATTACCACCTTCCTGTGTAAACATTTTTAAGAAAAGAATAAAATTTGCTATACGTCCCATGGTTTGAGTCAAAATCAGATGTCCAAATCAGAACTCTGGTTTCACAATCAAGTGTCATTTTCACCAAACCAGTCTATTTTATATGTTTAATGTAATAGTATAAAGAAATAATTACTAGAGAGGGAGGGAAATAAAAGGGGGGAAGTAAACTATGGAACTGTGTCTTCTTGGTGAAACTAAAGCCTTAGATTTAAACACAGAACTGTGGAATGATCTAGATCTTGAAATGCCTCCCTCACAATAATGGGATATTTCTCCCAAACAAGATGAACTAATCCCTGGTACAGGACATTAAACAAAACCTTATAAAAAAGAACAGGGTACAGAATTTCTAAAAATAAGTATGACCATTTCGGCTCAACTTTTTCTGTAACATTTCTCCACAGTCCACCACCATTAGGCTATAGAGGAGGTCATATCACACAAAATAACCACTCATAAAATAGTGTTCATTTGGGGGAAATGGTTTCATATCCAATAAGAAGGGAAGAGAAATAAAAATTACCAAGACTGCTTCAGAGAAAAGAGATAATGAAAGCTGCTGTGAAAACATGAGTAATATAAAGACAGAATGGTGTAGAAATTCTGCTCCGTAGGTATGAAATAGGAAAAAAAAAAAAAAGAACATAGTATACACAGCATGCAAAAGGTGGATGAAGTGCCCACCTCTGAAGAAAACATTATGAATTCAAAGTTACTTCTAATCACTTCAAAATCTAGAAAATTTAAGTTTGATCCAATAATATTAGATTTCAAACATGAGATTAAAAACTATATTTGAGATTGCAGATTTCCAAAAACACAGAAAGTCACCAAAGAACAATAATCCCAAACTGACAAACAAATTTAGAAACAGCAATGAACAGCACAGTCACTATTGAAACTGAGCTCTTTTCACAGAGGAAAAGATTGAGATAACTGCATCTGATGTAGGCAAAGATATTAAGTCACTCAGAGAGAATCTGTTAAAAAGGAATTTAGATAGCCTTAAGGAAAATAGGTGTGTCTGAAGTAGAAAACTCATCAAATGCAATGGGAGATACATTCAAATATTGACGAAAAGCTTACGTAAAATGAGAAAAAAACTATATCTGTAAATCAGACATAGTTTTCTCTTTTTGTGAGTGTGTATGCGTATGCTTCTGTGTGTGTTTTTGTCTGTACAGCTTTGCTTTTACCATTTATCCTAGGGTTTGTCTGTCCAGTTTTTTGGTTTCTTTGTTTGTTTTCTAGTATAGTTTTTAGCTCTTGTTATCATTGGTGGATTTGTTTTTTGGTTTGGCTGTTCTTTCTTTCGTTCTTCTTAATTACTTTAAAAAAATTTTTAATAATTATTTTTTGTTTTTTATTTTAATAACTATTTTATTTTTTCTTTCTTTCTCCCTTTTATTCTGAGTTGTGTGGATAACAGGCTCTTGGTGCTCCAGCCAGGCATCAGGGCTGTGCCTCTGAGGTGGGAGAGCCAGGTTCAGGACACTGGTCCACCAGAGACCTCCCAGCTCCACATAATATTAAATGGCGAAAATCTCCCAGAGATCTCCATCTCAACACCAAGACCCAGCTCCACTCAACGACCAGCAAGCTACAATGCTGGACACCCTATGCCAAACAACTAGCAAGACAGGAACAAAACCCCACCCATTAGCAGAGAGGCTGTCTAAAATCATAATAAGTTCACAGACAACCCAAAACACACCACAAGATGTGGACCTGCCCACCAGAAACACAAGATCCAGTCTCATCCACCAGAACACAGGCACTAGTCCCCTCTACCAGGAAGCCTATACAACCCACTGAACCAATTTTAGCCATTACAGGCAGACACCAATAACAACGGGAACTAAGAACCTGCAGCCTGCGAAAAGGAGACCCCAAACACAGTAAGATAAGCAAAATGAGAGGCCAAAGAAACACACAGCAGATGAAGGAGCAAGGTAAAAACCCACCAGACCTAACAAAATGAAGAGGAAATAGGCAGTCTACCTGAAAAAGAATTCAGAATAATGATAGTAAAGACGATCCAAAATCTTGGAAATAGAATGGAGAAAATACAAGAAACATTTAATAGGAAACTAGAAGAACTAAAGAGCAAACAAACAATCATGAACAACACAATAAATGAAATTAAAAACTCCCTAGAAGGAATCAGTAGCAGAATAACTGACGCAGAAGAACGGATAACTGACCCCGAAGATAAAAGAGTGGAAATAACTACTGCAGAGCAGAATAAAGAAAAAAGAATGAAAAGAATTGAGGACAGTCTCGGAGATCTCTGGGACACTATTAAATGCACCAACATTCGAGTTATAGGGGTCCCAGAAGAAGAAGAGGAAAAGAAAGGGACTGAGAAGATATTTGAAGTGATTATAGTTGAAAACTTCCCTAATATGGGAAAGGAAATAGTTAATCAAGCCCAGGAAGCACAGAAAGTTCCATACAGGATAAATCCAAGGAGAAATACGCCAAGAAACATATTAATCAAACTGTCAAAAATTAAATACAAAGAAAACATATTAAAAGCAGCAAGGGAAAAACAACAAATAACATACAAGGGGATCCCCCACAGGGTTAACAGCTGATCTTTCAGCAGAAACTCTGCAAGCCAGATGGGAGTGGCAGGACATATTTAAGGTGATGAAAGGGGAAAAGCTACAACCAAGATTACTCTACCAGAAAGGATCTCATTCAGATTTGATGGAGAAATTAAAACCTTTACAGACAAGCAAAAGCTAAGAGAATTCAACACAACCAAACCAGCTTTACAACAAATGCTAAAGGAACTTCTCTAGGCAGGAAACACAAGAGAAGGAAAAGACCGAAAGTAAAAAACCCAAAACAATTAAGAAAATGGTAATAGGAACATACATATTGATAATTACCTTAAATGTAAATGGATTAAATGCTCCAACCAAAAGACACAGGCTCACTGAATGGACACAAAAATAAGACCCGTATATATACTGTCTACAAAAGACCCACTTCAGACCTAGGGACACATACAGACTGAAAGTGAGGGGATGGAAAAAGATATTCCATGCAAATGAAAATCAAAAGAAAGCTGGAGTAGCAATTCTCATATCAGAAAAAATAGACTTTAAAATAAAGATTATTAAAAGAGACAAAGAAGGACACTACATAGTGATCAAGGGATCAATCCAAGAAGAAGTATAACAATTGTAAATATTTACACACCCAACATAGGAGCACCTCAATACATAAGGCAAATACAAGCAGCCATAAAAGGGGAAATCGACAGTAACACAATCATAGTAGGGGACTGTAACACCCCACTTTCACCAATGGACAGATCATCCAAAATGAAAATAAACAAGGAAAAACAAGCTTTAAATAACACATTAAACAAGATGGACTTAATTGATATTTATCGGACATTCGATCCAAAAACAACAGAATACACTTTCTTCTCAAGTGCTCATGGAACTTTCTCCAGGATAGATCATATCTTGGGTCACAAGTCAAGCTTTGGTTAATTTAAGAAAATTGAAATTGTATCGAGTATCTTTTCTGACCACAACGCTATGAGACTAGATATCAATTACGGAAAAAATCTGTAAGAAACACAAACACATGGAGCCTAAACAATACACTACTTAATAACCAAGAGATCACTGAAGAAATCAAAGAGGAAATCAAAAAATACCTAGAAACAAATGACAATGAAAACACGACGACCCAAAACCTATGGGATGCAGCAGAAGCAGTTTTAATAGGGAAGTTTATGGCAATACAATCCTACCTTAAGAAACAAGAAACATATCAAATAAACAACCTAACCTTAGACCTAAAGCAATTGGAGAAAGAAGAACAAAACAACCCAAAAGTTAGCAGAAGGAAAGGAACCATAAAGATCAGATCAGAAATAAATGAAAAAGAAATGAAGGAAATGATAGCAAAGATCAATAAAACTAAAAGCTGGTTCTTTGAGAAGTAAACAATATTGATAAAGCATTAGCCAGACTCATCAAGAAAAAAAGGGAGAAGACTCAAATCAATAGAATTCGAAATGAAAAAGGGGAAGTAACAACTGACACTAAGAAATACAAAGGATCATGAGATATTACTACAAGCAACCCTATGCCAATAAACTGGACAACCTGGAAAAAATGGACAAATTCTTAGAAATGTACAACCTTCCAAGACTGAACCAGGAAAAAATAGAAAATATGAACAGACCAATCACAAGCACTGAAATTGAAACTGTAATTAAAAGTCTTCCAACAAACAAAAGCCCAGGACCAGATGGCTCCACAGGCGAATTCTATCAAGCTTTTAGAGAAGAGCTAACACCTATCCTTCTCAAACTCTTCCAAAATATAGCAGAGGGAGGAACACTCCCAAACTCATTCTACGAGGCCACCATCACCCTGATACCAAAACTAGACAAAGATCTCACAGAGAAAGAAAACTACAGGCCAATATCACTGATGAACATAGATGCAAAAATCCTCAACAAAATACTAGCAAACAGAATCCAACAGCACATTAAAAGGATCATACACCATGATCAAGTGGGGTTTATCCCAGGAATGCAAGGATTCTTCAATATACGCAAATCTATCAATGTGATACACCATATTAACAAAATGAAGGAGAAAAACCATATGATCATCTCAATAGATGCAGAGAAAGCTTTCGACAAAATTCAAAACCAATTTATTATAAAAAACCCTCCAGGAAGTAGGCATAGAGGGAACTTACTTCAACATAACAAAGGCCATATATGACAAACCGACAGCCAACATCGTCCTTGATGGTGAAAAACTGAAAGCATTTCCACTAAGATCAGGAACAAGACAAGGTTGCCCACTCTCACCACTATTATTCAACATAGTTTTGGAAGTTTTAGCCCCAACAATCAGAGAAGAAAAAGAAATAAAAGGAATTCAAATCCGAAAAGCTGAAGTAAAGCTATCACCGTTTGCAGATGACATGATACTATACATAGAGTATCCTAAAGATGCTACCAGATAAGTACTAGAGCCAATCACTGAATCTGGGAAAGTAGAAGGATAGAAAATTAATGCATAGAAATATATTGCATTCCTATACACTAATGATGAAAAATGTGAAAGTGAAATTAAGGAAACCCTCCCATTTACCACTGCAACAAAAAGAATAAAATACCTAGGAATAAACCTACCTAAGGAGACAAAAGACCTATATGCAGAAAATTATAAGACACTGAGGAAAGAAATTAAAGATGATACAAATAGATGGAGAGATATACCATGTTCTTGGATTGGAAGAATCAACATTGTGAAAATGACTAAACTACCCAAAGCAATCTACAGATTCAGTGCAATCCCTATCAAACTACCACTGGCTTTTTTCATAGAAATAGAACAAAAAATTTCACAATTTGTATGGAAACACAAAAGACCCCGAATAGCCAAAGCAATCTTGAGAAAGAAAAACAGAGCTGGAAGAATCAGGCTCCCTAACTTCAGACTATACTACAAAGCTACAGTAATCAAGACAGTATGATACTGGCACAAAAACAGAAATATAGATCAATGGAACAGGATAGACAGCCTAGAGATAAATCCACGCACATATGGTCACCTTATCTTTGAAAAAGGAGGCAAGAATACACAATGGAGAAAAGACAGCCTCTTCAATAAGTGGTGCTGGGAAAACTGGACAGGTACATGTAAAAGTATGAGATTAGATCACTCCCTAACACCATACACAAAAATAAGCTCAAAATGGATTAAAGACCTAAATGTAAGGCCAGAAGCTATCAAACTCTTAGAGGCAAACATAGGCAGAACACTCTATGACATAAATCACAGCAAGATCCTTTTTGACCCACCTCCTAGAGAAATGGAAATAAAAACAAAAATAAAAAAATGGGACCTAATGAAACTTCAAAGCTTTGCACAGCAAAGGAAACTATAAACAAGATGAAAAGACAACCCTCAGAATGGGAGAAAATATTTGCAAATGAAACAACTGACAAAGGATTAATCTCCAATATTTACAAGCAGCTCATGCAGCTCAATATCAAAAAAACAAACAAGCCAATCCAAAAATGGACAGAAGACCTAAACAGACATTTCTCCAAAGAAGATATACAGATTGCCAACAAACACATGAAAGAATGCTCAACATAATTAATCATTAGAGAAATGCAAATCAAAACTACAATGTGGTATCATCTCACACTGGTCAGAATGGCCATCATCAAAAAACCAACAAACAATAAATGCTGGAGAGGGTGTGGAGAGAAGCGAACCCTCATACACTGTTTGTGGGAATGTAAATTGATACAGCCACTATGGAGAACAGTATGGAGGTTCCTTAAATAACTAAAAATAGAACTACTATACGACCCAGCAATCCCACTACTGGGCATATACCCTGAGAAAACCATAATTCAAAAAGAGTCATGTACCACAATATTCATTGCAGCTCTATTTACGATAGCCAGGACATGGAAGCAACCTAAGTGTCCATCAACAGATGAATGGATAAAGAAGATGTGGCACATATATACAATGGAATATTACTCAGCCATAAAAAGAAACAAAATTGAGTTATTTGTAGTGAGGTGGATGGACCTAGAGTCTGTCGTACAGAGTGAAGTAAGTCAGAAAGAGAAAAACAAATACCATATTCTAATGCACATATAAGGAATCTAAAAAAAAAAAAATGGTCAAGAAGAACCTAGGGGCAAGACAGGAATAAAGACGCAGACCTACTAGAGAATGGACTTGAGGACACAGGAAGAGGGAAGGGTAAGCTGGGACAAAATGAGAGAGTGGCATGGACACATATACACTACCAAATGTAAAGTTGATAGCTAGTGGGAATCAGTCGCATAGCACAGGGAGATCACCTCGGTGCTTTGTGACCAGCTAGAAGGCGGGGTAGGGAGGGTGGGAGGGAGCGAGACACAAGAGGTAAGGGATATGGGGATATATGTATATGTATAACTGATTCACTTTGTTATATAGCAGAAACTAACAGCCCATTGTTAAGCAATTATACTCCAATAAAAACGTTAGAAAAACAAATTTTTCTGTGCAAAAGATACTGTTACGAGAATTAAAGCCATAGACTGCAAGAAAATATTTGGGAAACACATATCTGATAAAGGATTTTTACCCAGAATATACGAAGTAATAAAACACAACAGTAAGAAAACAAACAACTCAGTTAAAAAATGGACAAAAGATCTAAACAGACACCTCACCAGAAAAGATATAAAGATGACAAGTAAGCATATGAAAAGATTTTCCTATTTCTCTAGGATACTGCAAATTAAAATAACAGTGAGATACCACTTACACACCTATATAAATGACTAAAATCCTAGGAGCTGACATTACCATTTTCTGGCAAGGATGCAGAAGTGTCAAGAACTCTTAATCATTACTGGTGGGAATTCCAAATAGTACAGCCACTTTGGAAGACAGTTTAGCAGTTTCTTACAAAGCTCAACATAGTCTTACTATATGATCCAGTGATCATGCTCCCAGGTACAACTGGTGTGAAAACTTATGTCTATACAAAAACCTAAATGTAAATGCTTATAGCAGCTTTATTCATAATCACACAAAAAAACCCTGGAAGTAATAAAGATATCCTTTCAGAGGAAAATGGTAAAACACACTGTGCTACATGCATACAATGGAATATTATTCAGCAATTAAAAATGAGCTATCAAATAAAAAAGGCATGAATGAATTTTAAATGGATTATGCAAAGTGAAAGAAGTCAATCTGAAGAAGCTGTACAATGTATGATTTAAATTATAACATTTGGGAAATGGCAGAACTATATAGAAGCTAAAAGAACAGTGAATATCAGTAGTTCAGAGGGGATAGGATGGATGGATAGGTGAATCACTGAGGATTAGGGTTGTGAAATTACGCTGTATGATACTATATATTTGTATAATATCGGCAATGACTGTAATTACTCTATACATTTGTAGAAAGCATGTTACAGCACAAAGAGTGAAACTTACTACATGCAAATTAAAAAGAAATCATTTAAAAGATTAGGGTCTCCCAAAATGGAATGCAGAATGTTACAAAACTACCTGTATTACAAATGTATAAAGCAAACTTACCTAATGGAGTGCAGGAATAAAACTTAAGTAACTCTGGTAATGAGTGAAATTTGTAAAAATAAAGACAAAAGAAACTGTACATAAGTCCTATACTCCAGTTCATTAAGTTGTTTCCCAGATGTTTAAGGTTAACGATTCCAACAGCTATACCTATATACTGAAACTGAACTAATAACTAAATGGATGGTGAATGGTAGATGCCAAGTTTCTCATTACTAGAGAGGAAGTTTTCAAATAAGAAAGGAGAGTAGGCTCAAATGATCCATATAGTAATGGATTAGAATTGAAGGTATCAGAATAAACTCATGTTTAGTTTAGTATAAAGATATTTATATACAGATACATTTATATATATACATGTATGTGTATATATATATACATGAATTAGTATAAACACACATATTTGCTTGCTTTTTTTAGCTGAGAGGTCCCAGAAGTAATGGTACCCCATAGCAACAAGTACAGCTAGCATTTAGATCTTGATTTCTAATATTCTCCAGGAAGGACGGGAGGGAGGAAAAGGAAATATTCTACCCTAAGGTTCTTAATTACATATGAGGAAGTAAAACGTTATTTTAATATAGGTTGTGATAGATTAACAATGCATATTACAAACCTTAGAACAAACAATAAAAACATAAAAGAGATATATTTAAGAAACTAACAATGGAAATAAAATGGAATACAAAATTCTAAATCCAAAGGAAGGCAAGAAAAGGTGGAAAAAAGAACAGATGGAACCAATATGAAATAAATAGCAAGATGGTAGATTTGACCCACAACCGTATCAATAATTAAATTATATGAAAATAGTATGATAACTGATTTAAAGTCAGATGTTGTAAGAAAAATTAAAGAAGCAAAATCCAACTGCATATCCTTTAAAGACGCAAATAACTAAAAAGTAAAACACTTGACAGAACCAAAATGGATACATCAACGAATAAAGAATTGCAATGATAAATACATTCATATATAAATGGATGTAATAAAGTGAGTAGAATAAATTATTAATAATTTTTAGGTGGTAGATATGGATATGTCAACTGTAGTAGAAGTACTGGCTCTTGTTTGATTACTTTGTTATAACTTTGAAAATTTAATGATAAAGTTAGAAAAAACAGTCAAACCTAAGTCTCTGATACAAATAAACGTGTTACTCAAAATGCATATACGAAAATTCATGAAGATTTAAATCAATGGTCTAAGCTTCTACTCAAGAAGTTAGAAACAGAACAACAACAAATTTAGAAGGAAGAAACAATAAAAATATGTGGAAGAAAACTAAAAATTAGAAGTACATATTTCTACATATAAAATAAAAATCTCATCAAAGCAAAATTTAGTTCTCTGAAAATATTAATAAAATTTATAACCCCCTGGCTACATGATCAAATAAAAACTAAAACTCAATATAAGAATAGGGACATCACTAATAGACTCTATAGATTTTAAAATTAAAAAAAGTTATACTAATAAACACAAAAAAAGAGATAAAATGGAAAAATTCCTCAAAATTCATGATAAAAGAAAGCTGACACACAAAAAGACAGAACATTGGATGGTCCTATATCTGTCAAAAAATTGAATCTACACTACATAGCTTCCTACCAAAATGTTTCAGGCCCAGATGACCTCCCTGGTGATTTCTCTAAATAATTAAGTAAGAAGTAATAACAACCTTACACAAACTCTTTCATAGAATAGGAAAAGAGGGAATACTTTGTAATTCATTTTTGGGCCAAAATGACATAGATATAAAATGTTGACGAGGAACTTACATGAAAGGAAAATTATAGGTGAATATCTCTCGTGAGAATAGACCCAAAAAAAAAAAAATTCCTGCAACTATACCGTCTGTATAGGTAAAGGATAAAACATCATGAGAAAGTGATATTTATTCCAGGAGTGAAAGAGTTAACATTCAAATATTAATAAAATAAATGTAATTCACTACATTAAAAAATATGGGACACATAATTATCTCAATAAAATTTAATACCTTTTCATGATTAATACATTCTAGAATTTAAAATAAACTTCATTTAATTTAGAAAATGAAAAAAATCATTTATAAAAATTATCAGCTAACATTACATGCAATCATGCAATACTGAATACTTTCCCACAGTATACAGAAATTAGACATGGATGTCCACTATCTATCCTTCTATCAACATTGTATCGATGACCTAACCAGTCGCAGAAAAAATAATATAAACTATCAGGTTTGGGGCTTCCCTGGTGGCACAGTGGTTGAGAATCTGCCTGCCAATGCAGGGCACACGGGTTCGAGCCCTGGTCTGGGAAGATCCCACGTGCCGCGGAGCAACTGGGCCCGTGAGCCACAACTACTGAGCCTGCGCGTCTGGAGCCTGTGCTCCGCAACAACAGAGGCCGTGATAGTGAGAGGCCCGCGCACCGTGATGAAGAGTGGCCCCCGCTTGCCACAACTAGAGAAAGCCCACGCACAGAAACGAAGACCCAACACAGCCATAAATAAATAAATAAACTATCAGGTTTGGAATATGTGGTAGGTTACATTAATGGCCCAAATTCTTCACTATTCCTCATATCTGTGCCTTTTGCATGTAACTTTCAAGTTCTCAGCCACTCTGGGCAGGAGAGTACACCCAGCCTTAAACACTGCAATCAGCCATGCAATATGCAATATGCTTTGTCCAGTGGGTTATTAGCAAACAAGTCACAAGCAAGGGGTTTAGACATTGCTTACACAATTGAACTTGTTTTCCTTTGTACCTCTACTTTCACATGACAATTTGCCCAAGTTATTCTGTTGGTTGGATGTGAAAAACATAGGGAACTAAACAGTTGCACACCAGCTGATAGCTTACACACCTCCACAAATAGTCAGCCAACTCGTCATGTGAGCTAATTCAGCAAAGATGAGAGGAAAAAAAAAAGCCTAAATCTCTGATTTTTAAACTCATAGTCTAAATAATTATTAGGCAAGAGAGTTTCAAGGCAGCTTTCTATACAGCATTATTGAGGTAATACATAACTAATACGGAGAAGGAAGGTAAGAGTATTTTTATTCCAAGATGATATTGCAGTATGCAGAAAACCTAAAGAATCTACAAACCATTATAATTCACAAATGGATTAAGGAAGTTGGCTGAATCTAAAGTTAATATTTTAAAAACTGATTGCATTTGTATACCAGCAACAAACATTTGTAAATGAAAATTTTAAAGTATCATTTATAATACTACAAAAATACACATACTTAAAATGATTCTAACAAAAGATGTGAAAGACTCCTCTACTGAAAATTATGCAACATTGTTTAGAGAAACTAAAGAATTCTTAAATTACTGGAGAGTTCAACGAAGGCTCAATATTGTTAAAATGTCAAGTAACCCAAAATTGATCTATAAATATAATGCCGTTCTGGTCAACATCTCAGCAAGTTTTTGGTGTTTTAGTTTGATGAGATCATTTATTGTTTCTTCCTTCTAAATTTTCACAATTTATGTGAAAATGCAAAAGTCCTAGAAAAACCAAGTCAATCTTTAAAAATGCAGATATAAGATGTCTTACACTCCTAATTTCAAGACATTGTAAGGTTACATTAACTAAGGAGTTAGTTGCACAATGTTAGACATATATATCAATTGAGAAAAGAACACCTAGAAATATATCCACACACATAGAATAACCTGATTTAGTCATCTGATTAGTAGGGGAGAGGATGGCCTTCTCTATAAGTTACACTAGAATGACTGGTTAACCACATGGAAAAATTATGAACCTTGAGACTTATACCATACTCAAAAATTAATTTGAGTTTGATCTTAGACCTAAATATAAAACTAAAACAATCAAACTTCTGGAAGAAAACATGGAAAAATATCTACATAACCTGGGTGCAGGCAAAACTTTTTGTACAGGAAAGAACAACAGCAAATATAAAAATAATAAACTAAATTTCATTAAAATTAAGAACTTCTTTTCCTCAAAATCATGATTAAACAGTGAATAGGCAAGCCACAGACTGGGAGAGATATTAAAATACAAGTATCTGATAAAGGGTTCGTATGAGGAATATAGGACTTCCCTGGTGGTCCAGTGGTAAAGAATCCACCTTACAATGCACGGGAGGCGGGTTCGATCCCTGGTCAGGGAACTAAGATCCCACATGCAGCAGGGCAACAAGCCCCCGCGCCACAACTACTGAGCTCGCGCACCTCAACTAGAGCCCGCGTGCCGCAAACTACAGAGCCCACGCACTCTGGAGCCTGCAACGCCACAACTAAAGAAGAGAAAACC
The DNA here is from genome assembly GCF_949774975.1 of Lagenorhynchus albirostris. Classification (NCBI taxonomy): domain Eukaryota; kingdom Metazoa; phylum Chordata; class Mammalia; order Artiodactyla; family Delphinidae; genus Lagenorhynchus; species Lagenorhynchus albirostris. Next base: position 71,453,006 of record NC_083101.1, on the reverse strand, counting down.
CTCACGCCGCAACTAGAGAGAAGCCCGCATACCACAACAAAGAGCCCACACGCCACAACGAAAGATCCTGCATGCCACAACTAAGACACAACGCAGCCAAAAATTTTTAAAAAATAAATAATAAATCTTTAAGAAAGGGGTTTATATGAAGAATATATAATACAATCTTACACAGTAATAAGGAAAAGACAAAAAACCAAACTTTAAAATAATGATCAGGTACTTAATAATGTACACTTTTCAAATGCCCAAAAAGAATATGAAAAGGATATGATGTTAATAGTAACATCATTACTATTATTACTCATCGCAGAAATGCAAATTAAATATAAACTGAGATTATAATTACATTCTCACCAGAATGTTTAAATAAAAAGTGACAATATTAAGTGACAGTAGAGATGTGGAGAAAATTTAAGTCTCGTACATTGCTAGAGATGGGAAACATTTTTACAGCCATTTTTGAAAACACCTTGACATTATCTACTGAAATAAAATACCGCCTACTGTGTGATACAGCAATTCCTCTCTCCTTGATATATATGTACTCAGATAAATCTATGCATATGTCCAGAAAAGGACATGTATAAGAATGCTAAGAGCAGGTTTATTCACAATAGCCAAAACCTAGAAACAATTCAAATGTCCAACAGGAGAATAAAGAAATTGTATTTTCATACAAAGTGATATTGCACAATAATATTAAGAAGAAGAATCTACTGATAGAGGTTACAATATAAATGGATCTCTAAAACACTAGGTGTACAAAAGCTAGACACAAAAGAATGAATATTTTGTTATTTTAAATTCTTATGAATTTGAAAGGCAGGGAAAATAACCAAGTTCTATTTTGTTATCCTGTCACCAGTTAGTAGCCCTCTAGCAGAACCTGGCTCTGGATTCTCAGCCTCTATTAGTGTCCAGATCAGCAACTGCCCCCTTGGAAAAGTAGCAAGAAATCTTCACATACTTTGCCACTCCTTGGAGAACTTTTAGCTCTTCTCTCTTATTTCAATGGATCCTTCCCCTAAGTGGGTCTTTTGTTCCTAAATAAATCCTATCAGACTTCGAGGAATTCAATCATATGTACAGGCCCCTCTGTCTGGCCTACTCCAATTTTAAACCAACACTAAAGTTTAGAATGACTTCAGAGAGATGGGAATCCTTAGTTCACACCATAAAATATCTTCCTTTTTCATAAATTTTACTTTTCTAGTCCTCATTGCTTCCACAGCTGACTGATGTTTTAAGATTTTCTTCAGGATCTTCTAGTTTTTATTGGGAACACATTTCCTCAGCTTCACTCCTTCTGAGAATTCCCATACTTAACAATACAAAAAGTGTGAAAGCATTTGTTTTAATACCAAAAAACGAAACTATAACAGCCTCTATCCCTTCCTAAGGACACCTGAGCCTGCATAAAGAGATATCTTTCCAAGAGAGCTATGTAGGAGCTGGACCATACAGAAATGGAAATTTTCCATAGCAGTCATTTATAACTAGGAATCAGAGAGAATACCTTATTCCAAAAATAATTTGTTGCATCCAGTTTGGTGAGCTGTGCTTAGGGAATTGTTACAAACAGTTTTCTGTAGCTAAAGATAGATTATGACGAAGGGTACTAAGAAATCCAAGTGACAGCCTGCAGTTTCATTACAAATATCACCTGACTGAATTATTTTGAGGGGCCGTCTGTCTTCAGTACTCATGCATGCTATATCTTAGACTGAAGTGGGAGAAAATTAGGGAACTTTCAAAATGAAAACTGATTTCATGAATTACAACCCAAAAAATAACAAAAAGAGCTGTCATGGCCTTTGGCAGCTTTTCCTTTAATTTCTGCAGAATCTTTTGTCTTCAACCTTTGAGCCTTGTTATTGTCTCTATTGTACTCAAACCAGGGCTTTTTTCTTCAGTGCAAGTGCTGGAAAAGATACATGATGATTTCGCGCTGATTAGAGGGGAACTTTCATGTACAGATAACTCTCGCAAGACCATAAATTGTGCAGATTAGAATATATGAAACTAGGAAAACTAGGAATGACTATTAATGAAAATAAAGTTATATCATCATACTGTATAAGCATATGAAACACCTGATCCATTAACCTGCCATCAGAAGACCAGTTATGTAAAACTATGTCCAAATGTCCAGTCTTTGGATGGGTAGAAATCATAGGGTCTCCAACTATGTATTTGAAAGAGTATCCCCAAAATATAAGAAAATGTTGTGATTAATAATTTCGTAAAGGCTCATGTGATAAGGTTTTTTATTCAAGGTATATAATTTGTTTTATTTTAAAACATGTCTTTTGTTCAAGCCTACAAAATAGACCAAAGTAAAAGGGAAATATGTATTGTTGAAAAGGTTGAGATATAATTTTATTCATTCATTCATTTATGCATTTATTCACTCAACAATCATCTATCACATACATCTACGTACCAGGCATGGTAAAGAATATAAGATGAAGAAAAAATACCATAAAAATAGAAAGAATTATGGTGACATGCTACACATACTGAAATGGGTTTGTTTAATTAGTGAAAAGCCTAGGATGCAAAAGTATACTGAAGTTGCTTACCATTAAATACAAAATATTTCTGTTTAAGAGAAAAAAGTCAAGGGACTTCCCTGGTGGCACAGTGGTTAAGAATCCACCTGGTGGCGCAGTGGTTAAGAATACACCTGCCAGATAGCTAGCGGGAAGCAGCCACATAGCATAGGGAGATCAGCTCGGTGCTTTGTGACCACCTAGAGGGGTGGGATAGGGAGGGTGTGAGGGAGACGCAAAAGGGAGGAGATATGAGGATATATGTATACATATAGCTGATTTACTTTGTTATAAAGCAGAAACTAACACACCATTGTAAAGCAATTATACTTCAATAAAGATGTTAAAAAAAAAAAAAGAATCCACCTGCCAATGCAGGGGGCACGGGTTTGAGCCCTGGTCCAGGAAGATCACACATGCCGCGGAGCAACTAAGCCCGTGCGCCACAACTACTGAGCCTGCACTCTAGGGCCCATGAGCCACAACTGCTGAGCCCGTGAGCCACAATTACTGAAGCCTATGCACCTAGAGCCCATGCTACGGGACAAGAGAAGCCCCCGCAATGAGAAGCCCGTGTGCAGCAACAAAGAGTAGTCCCCACTCGCCGCAACTAGAGAAAGCCCACGTGCAGCAACAAAGTCCCAATGCAGCCAAAAATAAATAAATAAACATTAAAATAAAAAAAGTCATTTGTTTTTATGAATGATTTGTAAGAGTTGAAGTAGACTAACTGAGGTATTTTTAAATGAGACAGATAAGTTCAAGGAAGAAAGTAAATAAATACATTGCCCCAAAACACATACCCTGGAAACTGAAAAAAATTATTAATATGTGACCATTTTCCAGGACTGTATGTATGTATATACAGATATACAGTGGATGTATGTATATACACATAGAGAGGTGGAGATATAGATGACATCTTCACTGGCTGTAAAGAGTTGGGCTACACTTGTTTTTCTTTAAAAATATGTAGATGTTAACTCATTGTCTAAAATATTGCTGTAAAGAAGTAGAAAGTAAAAGACTAGACTTCTAACAACCCCCAACCCAAATCCCTTTTCTTCCTGTATACCTGGAGAATTAATTTAAAAAAATATTCCTTAACGTTTCAATAATGTAAAGAAGAAATGTTTTGGTTTGCAAAATTTAATGTCTAAGTTTCCTGGATCATGATGTTCTTTTTTGACCTGAAAGTCTACATTTAATCATTTCAGGGAATTATTTATTATTTTATTTAAGCTTTGAGCCTATTTTACGTTCCTTCCATTTGTTTAAATCTCTAATCCAGGGTAATAATCTATCCAATATTGGAATATATATTTTATTAGTCTCCCTCTAATTTCTTATGTTTTAAAATATGTATTCAGTGGGCTTATCTTAAAACTTCTTCCTATAATAATAATTCAACTTCTAGTTCCTTGATGTTTCTAATTTATTTTTAAGTCCTTTAATGATAAGGTTTTTCTCAAATGTGTTTCTTTAGGGAATCTATTCCTTGTAATTTAATTATATACATTACCTCAACTTATTTCCTTTTTTGAGAATAAGTTTTCTTAAATCATGCCTTTTCAAAGCACTCGAAGTGAGTTTTCCTTTTTCTGAAGTTATATTTTCCTCTAGACCGAGCCTTTTTTCCTTATAATGGTACGTTCCTTTCTTCGTTTTTAAATTTAAATTTTTACTTCACTTTATCAGTATTACTATTATTATTTACAGAATATTTCTATATTGACAATGCCATTTCCCTTCATCTTTATCATGCTTGAGCAGCTATGTTTTCTCTGGTATAGTGTGAGTACATTCTCAACTAATTTTGTACTGCATTTGATGCTTATTTTGCATTTTTTTGAATTTCAGTTTCAAGACAAATATGGCTTCTTTCTATTCATTTTTCCTATCCAGAGGGTATATAGATATGCTTATCTGAGTGTTGCCTTCTGTGGTACACTGTGAGTTCTGAGGTATTATTAAATTCTGAGTATCAATGTTCACCCCCCCTTGGTGAGGGAAAGGCCTCTTAACCCATTTGGATGATAGGACGGGGTGGATAACTATTGGTTGGGCTTTTCCCCTGGACAATAGGGGCACTGGATACTTTCTCTCACAATAGACTAACCAAGTTTTATATATTCCTCCCTAGCAACCATTTCCAACACTCCTCAGTGAAACAAGGGGAAAGAGAAAACTACAAAAAGAAGTTCTGTTTGTTTCTCTGCAGTTTTGGAATATTCCTGAGTAGATATAAGATTTTGTACTCATCATTTCAGCTACAAGGAAGCAAGAGAGCCCTGTAAGCCAAGCCACGCTGTGTGCCTCAGTTCTGCCCCCAAACCTAGGTCTTATTCCTTGCCCAATTCTTTTTCTTCTTTTCTTTTTTAGCGGTACGCAGGCCTCTCACTGCTGTAGCCTCTCCCGTTGCGGAGCACAGGCTCCGGACGCGCAGGCTCAGCAGCCATGGTTCACGGGCCCAGCCGCTCCACGGCATGTCGGATCCTCCCGGACCAGGGCACAAACCCGCGTCCCCTGCATCGGCAGGCGGACTCTCAACCACTGCGCCACCAGGGAAGCCCTTCCTTGCCCAATTCTTAATTACTGCTGCTGGGGAATTTTATTCTTTTTTCCCCTTACTTTGGGGAATTTATTTTGTAGGTATTTTGGGAGGGGGATTCATCCTTGAAATCCTTTCAAGAATTCTTTTATTCAAGACATTACAAGCAAAATAAAGATTTTTTGAAAATGGTTTACAACATGTTATGAAAGTAAAATGACGTATCAATTACTAAGTATTTATATTAGGAATAATTAAACACAAAAATACTATACAATGGAGTTCTCATGTTAAGAAACTACAGAAAACTTTTAATTGAAAGAGTCAGAGAACATAGTCTACTACAGTATGATTTAGTCATCTTTCAATAATATCAAACTCCTTTCCTTTCGGAGAAATGAAAGGCTACAAATGACTATCTACAGAATAAACGAAGAAGAGTTATAATACAAAATCCCTGAACAAAGGCAGAACATGTTCATCTTTCTAAGGTATTATAGCACTCTGAGCATGTGGGGTACTGAACTAGCAAGACCTAATGGGGAAATAAAGAGAGGTAGGAAATACTATGTTTGTGAGTTAAATCTGTACAAGGGTTGTACAGAAAACCTTTAAGAAGAACAAAGAGCTACTATATAGATTAACGTATTTTTCATCTCTACTACATTCTATGTTATCAAATGATGTTTGACAAGGAAGAAATCTTAAATTATAAAATCAAAGGATATTTTAAAATACTCAACTTAGTGTAAGACAAAAATGAATTTGAACCTTATCTGTGTGACCCTGGGTATTTTGTTTATGCTTTCTGAGCATGTGTTTTAGAGAGGGTGAAATGGAGATAACGATGCATATCCTACAGAAATGTGGTAAAAATGAAGTATGGTATAAATGTGAAGATCTTAGAGCAATGCTGGCATATATAATCAATAAAGCATATCATGTAATAGTAGTAAGAGTGGTAGTTGGATTACTGGTAACTATAATTACTTGTATTAATATTATTCTACCATCTGAATAAAGTCAATTTTCATTTTTTTTCCGATTCTGTTAGCAATGATTAGACCTTGACAAATGAACAGTGTGAATTACAATGCTGCAGGTATGGGGTAGGGCTAGAGTTCAACTAATTAAAGCACTGTTTTGTAGACCATCTTTGTGTAGAATACAAATAATTTAACTACCAATAAATTTACTATTTAAAATAAGATTATCAGTCAAAAATTAGCTGGAGGAAGTAAAGAGATAAACTAAAATCTACTCCAAATCTAAGCAGACTTTGCCCTTAAAAAATCACATGTCATCCTGGATATTTCAGTCTTAATGAGGATGCTTCCTTGGAATATTAAAAAATCAGAAAGTAGAACTAAGTAGCACTCAGCTTTTGCATGTTTACAAAGATGTTATATCTATTTTCAAAATTATAAACTAGATGGATTCAAAACAGTATATATCACTGAATTAGCAACCATGCTTTTCATACCCATTATATAGTAATATGAATGGAAACCATTTGTTTTGAAACTCAGGACAGAAAGTCAGCCCTAGGCAAAACTGTGAAAGAAGTTTTTCTTGCTTTAACCTCTTCCCTTCTACTTTTGGCGAATTCCACTATTTTCTATTCCTCTATAGTTCCTCAGTATTTAACAACCATTTATTCCAATGAGCTGCCCCCAGCCTGGCCTTCCTAACTCTCTCTAGTTAAGATTCTCATACTACCTGTTTTCTTTTCTTGCAATTTCAAAACTTGTTTGTTGAATAGATAATTCTCCCGGGGCCTTGCAGCTGATTTCAAGATAACAGCTAGTTAATTAAATAATTTGTTATCTGTTTTATTTCTTATTCATCTTCACCTCACCCCCTTGTAAGCTCTATGATGTTAGGAAACGTGTCTGATTTTTTAGGACATAAGTGACAGCACTTTGCTTGGTAATTTTACATTTATGATTTTTTTATCATGCGATAAATTGTTTTATTATTCCCAACTGTTATATACACGTGAAAACCAAGACTCAGAAATATACATATATAATCTCAAGATCACAGAGACACTAAATGATGTAACTATGAACTTAACAAAAGGCTGTTTGATTCAAAAGTTCATAGATCTTCTACTGAAATATGGTAGTAACTCTAATGTGTTCAAAGGATGATATAATACATGAATGACTTTGATCCACATGGCAGACAATTCAGTGTTATTTCGTGCTTTTTTTTCATCTTGCTGATGGCCAATCATTTCTTTAACAATAGTCTAGCCAGTGTATATCCAGATATAAACATTAGATTTCTTATATACTGATCAGAAATTCCCAGTGCTCATTTTGTTTGTTTTTCTGTTGTTAATACCATTTCTTTCCATTTTTCCAAATAATATGTATTTTCTACTAATATGTTCTTATGAGGGAAGAAACACTTTATGTTCACTTATTAAAATATTATTACGCTAGAAATGCTGGCACTCCAAATCTTTTTAAACTAGAATAAATGAGTGTGATGTGGAATAACATTTAAAATTTCAAAATGTTTTGCATATTGATTAATATATGCCAGAAAAACAGAATTGTTTTGGCTGGAAAAGTAAAATCATAGATATTTTGGACATTCCCCAAAATAAATGCCTCACTGCCTTTATCATGGGCAGAATAAAATATGATCACATTTACTTTGGAAAGGAGAATCTTTCTTCTCACTTGAGAAATTATAATTTTTTAAACCATAGCTTTTTTTATTCCCCCTTCAGTTCTAAAATGTTAACCTTTCCATTTTTTACCAGCTGTTTCTGAAATGGGTACCCAAAGGATTCTATACATAGTAAATGGTTTTCATGTTTACAGTGGCACCAGTAGATTATGATGTTAATATTATTTTATTTCCTACTGTGACGTATTTGTTATCATTTTAATATTTTTTTGTCTTTGGCATTAATCTCACAAAATACCCAAGGAGGTTTTGGGGGTTTTGTTTGTTTGGTTTTCTTTGGTTTTTCTGTTTGCCAGCAAACCATTCACTCTCTTACACTTCTCTTAAAAATAAAAATCAACTCAAACAGTATATAATATGTATACACATTTCCCATATTAGCCTCTTTATTAAGGTAAAATTCATACACAGTAAAAGGTAGAAATTCTAGGTGTCCAATGAGTTTAAATGAATATTTACCCTTGTAACTAACTGTCAATCAAAATATAAGACCCATGAAATTTTCCTCATTCTGCCTTCCAGTTGATTCCCATACCACACAGGCAGCTACTATTCTGATTTCAATCAATGTAAATTAGTTTTACCTGTTTTTGAATTTCATATAAATGGAATAATGGAGAACTCAATATCCTGTCCAGCTTCCTTCAGTCAACATAGTATGTTTGCAATTCATCCATGTTGTTGTGTGTATCAGCAGTTCCTTCTTTATTTATTGCTGAGTAAGTATTCTCCTATTTATAAACATTTGATTGTTTCCAGTGTGAGCTTGTAGGAAATTAGAATATACCACCCCAAAATATACCACTTTGCCATAAATATTATTTTGAGCTGGAGGCAAATGAGAATCAACAGATATAAAATGAAGCCTTCCCAGAGCTTCCCTTACTTCACTAAAAGCAGAAACTTCTGAGAAATTAGGACTGTCATAAATCTCCTGAGGAAGTTTTATGCTTATGAAGAAGATGGAAAGTCAATGCCTGCTGAGATGAACTTGCACAAATAAACCTTACTTCAGTAGTCTACCTCATAGTTTGCCACCACTGGAAGTCCAAAATCCCTCTTCCTTTGTCTTGTCATTTCACTACAAATTTATTTCTCTTTTCTCAGATGGTATATAAGCACCAAGTTCTAAACATACCTTTGAGTTACTCATCACTGAGATTTCTCCCACATATGTGTGCCACACTCGTTAATAAGTTTTGTTCTGTTTTGTCAATCTGTCTCTTATTAGTCTAATTTGCAGGGCACCAGGCAAAGAACCCAGAAGGGTAGAGGGGAGAAAGTTAAGTTTTTCCTCATATACAGGCTATTTTGTCTAAAGTTGTTATAAATATTTTTATATGAATCTTTTGGGGCATGTATGTATTCTTTTCTGGTAAATATCACATTGTGACTCAGAGTCTAGGTATGTGTTTACCTTGAGAAACTTCCAATGAACTGTCTAAAGTGACTGGTCTATTTTATACTCCCATGGGCAATATATGTGTCCCAGTTGTTCATCATCAGCATTTATGTTTGTGAGTTTTTTGAATCTGAGCCATTATAATTGGTGTGAGAAAATGTCTCATCGTGGGGAGTAAATTACATTTCCTTGATGACTACTTATATTGAACACATTTTCATGAACTTACTGCAATTTGTATACTTTCTTTTACAAAGTTTCTTGTACATTTACTTGGGACTACTGGACTGATCATTTATCTAGAAATATCCTTTTTATATTCTGGTTACAAATGTATATATTTGGTTATTTATATATATGTAAATATATAAATATATATAAATAAATTTTATCCAAGGCTGTGTCTTCCCTTTTCATTGTTTTAACAAAGTTTTTGATTAGTACAATTTTAAAATTTTAAATGGAGTCCAGTTAACCAATTTTTTATGGTTAGTATTTTCTGTGTCCTCTAAAATATCTTTACATAATCCAAGTTCAGGAAGGTAGTCACCTATGTTTTCTTTTAGAAACTTTATAGTTTTAGCTTTTACATTTAGATACCCTGTTGTTCCAGCACTAATTATTGAAACTCTTCTCCTTTCCTTATTGAATTACCTTGGTTTCTTGCCTTTGTATAGAATCTTTGTTCTGTTCCATTGATCTTTTAGTCTACTCATAAATCTATATCGTACTGGCCTAATTACTGTTGCTTTATACTTACATTTGAAATTTAGGCAGTTAACAACTTCCTACTTTATTCTTTTTTTTTTTTTTTCAAGTCTGTTTTGGCTACTCAAGATCCTTTGCATTTCTGTATAAATTTTAGAAACAACTTTCAAAACCATGTTAGAATTTTGATTCAAATTGCATTGAATCTACAAATCAATTTGGGGATAAACAAATCTTCACAAAATTGACTCTTCTCGTTCATAATGTGATATATCTAAATTTCACTTCAGCATTCTTTTAGAGTTTTAATTGTATAGGTTTTATAGATCTTGTATTAACTTTATCCCTAAGTACTTTATGTTTTTGATGGTACCTTTTTTTTTTTTTTTTTGCGGTACGTGGGCCTCTCAGTGTTGTGGCCTCTCCCGTTGCGGAGCACAGGCTCCGGACACGCAGGCTCAGTGGCCATGGCTCACGGACCCAGCCGCTCCGCAGCATGTGGGATCCTCCCGGACCGGGACACGAACCCGTGTCCCCTGCATTGTCAGGAGGACTCTCAACCACTGCGCCACCAGGTAAGCCCTGATGGTACCTTTTTAAAATTTCATGTTCTAATTATTTGCTGCTAGCATATATAAATGCAAATGACTTTCATATCTTGACCTTGAGTCTTTTGACCTTTTTAAATTTAAGTATTAGTTTTAGCATTTTTTTGTATACTCAGGATCTTTCACATAAGAAATCATACTGTCTGTGAATAAAAACTATTTTACTTTTCCCTTTTCAATATGTATTTCTTTTATAATTTTGTTATTGCTTTCATTTGCTGGTTGTGACCTCTAGTACAATGATAAATGTAAGTATTGAAAGAGGACACATCCAGTCTTGGGGAAAAGCATTCAATAATTTATTATTAAGTGTGATGATGTCAGCTGTGCAATTTTGTAGATGTTCTTTTATCAGGTTGAGAAAGCTGCCTTCTAATTCTAGCCTGATGAGAGTTTATAAAATGTAAAATTTTGTTAGATGTTTTTTATAAATTTTTTGGTATTATCATGATTATTCTCTGGTAATAATAATAAATATTATTCTATTTACTGGTGGATAATATTGATCCATGTCAAATGTTTAACCAATCTTGCCTCTTCTGAGTAAATTCTACTTTGTGATAATGTATTTTATTTTATTTTTTAAATATTTTTTTGATGTGGACCACTTTAAAACTCTTTATTGAATTTGTTACAATATTGCTTCTGTTTTATGTTTTAGTTTTTTGGCTGCGAGGCATGTGGGATCTTAGCTCTCTGACCAGGGATCGAACCCGCACCCCCGTCATTAGAAGGCAAAGTCTTAACCACTGGACTGCCAGGGAAGTCCCTATGATAATGTATTTAAATTTTTCTTCCGTAAGATCTTTTGCCATGCGTCAAGTTTTCTTGGAATGTAAATTCCTGGTCTCAAACTTCTAACTTTAGTTAAGCAATATCAACTCTGTTTTCCAACTTGGCTCCAGAGAGCACATAACTTTGCTTAGTACATCAGAAAGAATGATGCTCACCACATCCCATCTGCTACCACCACAACTTTCCCCACCACTGAAATTAGGCAGGACTATATTACTAATTTTTGACCATTGGGCTGGGAAGGAGAAGTCACCTGTGTCATTTTCAAGCCAAAGCATAAAAGAGCTTATGCATGATCTTCTAGCTCACTTCTCCTCTGTTCTAGAGGGTGCAGTTACAAGATAGTGGTGTTATTCTTCGCCCACTTTCCAAAAACCTGTGCAGAGAAAAGCCCTCAAATGGCTTGCATTATATATGTACCATCAACAGGAAATAAACTTTACTCAGTGAAGTTACTGTAGCTTTAAAGTCATTGATTACTACAGAATAGGGCAGCGTATTCTGAGTAATACACTATGGAACTTTGGTACATAACATTCCTATAACAAATGAAATTAAAACAATTGATCTTTGCATTGATAGGTGAAGGAGTTTTATAACACATAGTTCAGAGATGCACACTGAATAAAAATCAATAGCAGAAATGAGAACAAAGCATAATGACAGAAATAAAATAGTCATATTTAATTGCTAACAATTGTGGAAGTTTATAAATCTCACATTTGATGCAGTAGTAAAGGAAATTGTCAAAAAAAGCAATATAATTTTATTTATTATTTTATTCAACATGTATTTATCATGGCCTGTTAGGAACCCAGCCACACAGGCAGGCGAGCAAGTGAAGCTTCATCTGCCACTCCCCATCACTCACATTACCGCCTGAACCATCCCCGCCCTGCAAGTCCGTGGAAAAATCGTCTTCCACAAAACTGGTCCCTGGTGCCAAAAAAGTGGGGGACCACTGTTCTAGACTTTTCTATTAACAAATAGAAATAACAAAGTCTGTGTTCTCCCTTATGACATACTTTGTGATATAAATATTAATATGTCTGCATTTCAGTGGAGCTCAGTAATCATGCATAGGGACAATATAAATACGAAAAACTCCACTCATAATTGACTGCACTCTCCCCCCACCCCACCATATTTTTAAAACTTTCACCATTTTATTCCTTTACGCCTTTCTGTAAGCAAGAGTCCTAAGGCCCAAGTAACTGACCAAAGGATAAAGGGAAACAGCAGCTAGCAGTACTTCACTATGTAATCATTCTTTAAAAAGACAAAAATTGATCGTAAATTATAAACCTGCATTAAAATGACCTGCTATTTAGAGGCAAACATCTCAGCCATTGGGAAAGAGTACAAAAATTAAGTATAAATTTTTCCTTCTTTAATGACCTTCACATGAATCAAACCACTTCACCAGACACTTGGGGAGAAGATAAATATCCCTGGTTAATAACCAACTTGGGTCAACGTCTGGTTTTAGTCTTAGCTCTAATCTATTAGTGAAAAAAGGAAGGCAATGACTCCAGGAAAGAAATGCCCAAAGGTAAGGATGACCCTTTCTTTGTTACTGTTCTTAATTCATTTTATCATTAATATAGTTTAAAGGTAAAGAAGGTCACCTGGACCTGCCACAATGCTAGATAAAGAAAACAGCTCAAAATATGGCAAATGTAAGATTGCCGAGGCTATCTAAACACTCTTGCTTCCAGTTTTTCAAATTATAGACACTGTTTCTGCATTTGATTTTGTTAGCTGCCTGGGTAAAGATACTCTGCATGTATACGAAATCTATATTGTGCTTGTCTATCTGTGAGCCATCAAATGATGTTGAATTTGCTAATTCATGGACTATTTATCTTGACGTTTACACTCCAACAAAATGGTGGCTGTTCAGTTATACTACAAATGAGTTTTGCCAGCCAATTGTATGGCAGCTGTTATGTACTCCCAGAACAACTGTCAAAAGACCAAAGCAGCATATCTAACAAATCAAAATGTACTGTACTGAGTTATATTTCACAGGCAGCACCGTTTACCATCTATCCATGGGTTTTGCATTATGATGGGAGGGGTAGCATCACTGAGTATAATATCCAGTCAGAAATCTGCTGTCAGAGTAAGTGGATTAAAAGAGATGTAACTGAGTATACCCTACCTGGAGTGGAAACGGAACTGTCAGTAAGCATTTATAAAATCCTTCTAGTTTGCTAAATGTTATGTATTAGAGCATTCACCAAGTAATTCCATGATGGCAGATGGGAAGAGGAAACACCCATCTTCTCTATTCATATGGTGACTGAACTATAGTCAATGAAACATATTTTTCCCACCATGTTTATGATACTATAAAGGTGGAGAAAATGCCTTTAGCTGGATGATACCGTACCTTGAATCTAGGAAGCCTGCTACAATAAACTTGTTCTACGTATTGTTTAAACTTTTCTAAGCTTGTGGGAGCATTTTATTATACCTAACACTTAATGCAAATAAAACTTGCCAGAGAGCTCTGCTGTGGCCCTCTTTTATGTAGTATGCTGGTATCATGCCAAGGTTTTTAATAAGCAGAGAAAATAAGAACTCTTAAAAGTTTAAAGCCCAATAATCTAGGAACTAAAATCTGATTAAGTACAAAATAACTTTCTACAATTAAATGATTCGGTGGTAGATAAAATGGAAGCAGAGCCCAAGAAGTAACTCTTACCAATTTAATTTTGCATACTCCGACAAATCTGGATGGTGTCTCTTTGCTTAGCACAGAAGTATTTAGGCAAATATGGGCCCTCATTTCTTTCAGCCAGAATTACATTCCCCTGAAAAAAGATCAACCGCTTGGCTTTCTTACTGGGGGCAATGTGAAAGGTGTTTCTACAGGACCCCTTCCATAGCTCATTTCTATATAACATACTTGTTTTATGAACAGAAAAGTGATTTATAGGCCACTAATGTATTCCCATACATCCAATCTATTATATCCATAGTTTCTGATCAGTTTTCCTAAATTTAGGATCAGACAAAATAAAAGCCTTGTTTAGCCAGGAGACATAGGCTATCTACGCTTTTGTCTCCTCTGGTATTTCCTGCAGTAGGAACCTCATGTCTGAAACACAAGTATCTACTGACTTAGAAAATCAGACTGGCAGTAAAATGGAGCAGCTAATAGTATAGATGAGGAAAGCTGTCAGATTTTCAAGCATTTATTTTTAAATTCCAGATCAAAATGATGAAAATGTTTTTCAGTCAAACTCTTACCTTGGCTTCCTTATTCCTCTTTTTTCTTACGCATGCTTCTCATATATTATTATTTTATGACAAGGACATAATTTGCTAGCTACTAATTTTTATAACCTGAAATCATTCTGGGATTATGTGAAAAAGAAGTTACTTTTCTAACTTCACCGAGGTACAAGGTACTACTTGAGTGAATATTAATAAAAACATTATTTTCCTGATAATACTGATGAATAAAACTGGCATTTATAAATCATGTTTTTGCCAAAAGAAATCACACCTTCACAAGCATCTTACATAGGTCACTGCATTTCTCTGAATTTACTAAGCTATCTAAGTCTTTTCCTACCAGATAGTGTTTTTTTTGGTCAACTTTAGCTCATATAAACATGAAATTATTGATAGCTGTGATCTCCTTTTCGTTTTTGTTCTTCCCCCTTCACATAGTGTTGCATAAACAGTAATAAATATGTATATAATATGCTATGTATTATGACCATGGACTCTAGCATAAGGCAACTACCATAAGACAGCCACTTAAACTTGGAGATAAGTGATAAAATCTATACCCTTAGCCAATTAGTTTCAGGACACTCTACCATTCAGTCTTAATCTACCTTTGACTCACCTGATATTGGATATATAATAAGCTACAAGGCAGTACCATATGCTGGGGTTTACAGAAAGTAAGCACAATCTCTACCACTGAAGATTTCACACCTAAAAACTTTAAATGTTAAGATATAGTCTAAGCAGTGAATCAAACTGGGTGTATATTCCTGAAGCACAAAATTTTCTCAGATTTAGGAAATTATGGTGCAAATTTGAGAAATTAAATAATTTCACTACTGAATACTTTAAGACATTATTATGATATTAAAACCAGTGTGGTATATTTTAGCATAAGAAAAAGGATCTTAATGAAATACACTATCTAGAGGTGAGACAGAGACTTTATTTTTATAAAGCTCCACCTATTGTTTTGATGCACCATCTAGTGTAGAACATAAAATTCAAACGAACATTTATGATCAATTTATGTTTACAAAACTAAGAGATTAACCACTGATGGAGAGCTGAACATGATATTACACTGCCAGTAGAACTGTCCTGTTGGAAACGTCTAAGGAGACTTGACTATTGAACACATTTCCAAACACATCTACTAGCACCAATTTGATCCAGTTAAATAAACTCTTCAAGACAGAGTACTTAAGACAGTTGGTAAAGTTAGAAGAGTTCAGACTTTGGTGTGAGACAAACCTAGGTTTAAATTTTTTCTCTGATTTACTGGTTGAATAGCCTTAGTTAAATTATTAAGACCTTCTGAGCCTCAGTTTCCGTATCTTTAAAATAGGAATATACTGCCTACTTCGAAAAGTTGTAAATGATAATTGAATAAGATAATGTTAAGTGGTCTATAAGTTACTCTAAAATGGTTCAACATATAGAGTGTGATAAAATCTTATCTGTATGAGTTTCAACCTATATCTTAGGGGCTGTTAGTTACCCTAATCAGCAAAATACATTTCAGTGTATTTTGGCTAGCTAGCATTTGATCAAAGGTTTCTGGAAGATTTTCATTCAACAGAGTGACCTTGTGATAAGGTTTTCTTTCCTTAACTTTCCATCTTTTATGCCTGCCTACAAATGAACACTGGTCAAATGTGTTCAGCTACATAGTAGAGGTAACTTAGAAATAAAATTCCTGCTATTACCTTCAATGAGATTACAAATTTATTGAAAATCACAGAAGATCTAATTCCAAAATCAGCTAAATAGTAAATCATTAGACACTGGAATAATATGGTTGGGATGAAAATAGTACAAATAGGATATAAGGGTTCCTATTCAATTTCAAACACTTTTGCTTAATTGTGTATTCCAAACTTTGTTTGAAGGAAATCAATCATGCATTTTGGAAGTTTTACCATTTTGTTAATTGACATAAGACAACAGATATTTAAAAAGCTGTTTTTTACTCTTAAAGTGTGTGTGTGTGTGTGTGTATGTATATACAGCATATTCTTCTACATATTTGAGGTGTAACGGGCATGTATAACACAAATTTATCTAAGATCAAATAGTAAAAACATAACCAAATACTCCAAGTATCAGGTACTAAATGTCTGTTTCCATTATAATGGTAAATTTATAATAATCAAAGCTGTTTTAATGGGTCATCAAGAAAAAGAAGCAAAATATCTTCTCCCACATGCCTCAACAAAGATACCCCATTCCACAGCTAAGACTGACGCAGACATAAAAATAAAATAAATAAATAAAATAATTTTAAAAATAGAGATTTTTTTCAAAGGATATACAACCATGAGCTCCAAGCATAGATTAAATCACTTTTAAGTATTATTAATTATTTTTCTCAAAATTCTCACCCATTAGCAAGAGATGGGATCCATCAGGAAACACAGAAAGAAGTAAAACAAATACTAAGATAGTCACCCCTCTTAAATTTTACCTTGTTTTACTTCCAAATGTCTCTTTGCTGTCTACACTTGAACTCCCCAGACAATCTCATACTTAGCAGGTCCAAAAAGAAATCCACTCTTTTATTCCTGCAACCCTGAACCTAGGATTCATCTTAGACTCCTTTTCAAAATCTCTAAATCTTGTTCCATTCCATGTGTCTAAGCAGTCTCCAGGCCCTGTTGATCGAGCCAATTTTACATCTCTGGAATTTTTTTTCTCTGCCTTATCCCACCTTGCCACTATTCTCTCAGACCCTGACACTATCCTCTCAGACTTTGATTGGATTACTATAACAGTTCTCTAACTTACCTCTCTGCCTCAGTCCCACCATCTATACTCCATTCCTAAACTATTGCAAGAGGCCTTAAATCCTTTCATGTCACCCTGAGTTTGACTTACTATTAACAAAGAGAAATGTATCTGGCAGTCACCAACTATACCAAATGATTAAAGGCGGCATCAACAATAGTGGGATACAACCTCATAATGCAACGCAATAAAAGGCATTTCACCTGGTAGTTTCCTTGCCAAAAACCTAATTGGGGGAAATAATATTTCAAGTTCAAAATGTGGGACCCCTATAAGAAAATTAGCTTTACTTCCTCTCCCCAAAAATCAATATCAGGAAAAAGTCTAATCACTATACTGCAATCTGGTTGTTTGCCAAGAAAAAGGGGCATACAATTTGTTTTCCTTTTTTTTTTATTCCTTAGTCTCAAACTATTGAATGTGAATTTTATTTTGTGAAAGGTATTGGGTTAAAAATCTTCAGAGATATGCTGGGTGTTTGGCACGCAATACTTGTTTGGAAGAAATGCATTACTGGTAAGCTTCTCATGGGCAGAATGCACTGTAAGCATTACCCACAATGAATGTTCTGTCACGGGGGGACTGGGCAGGAGCATCTGTTAGAGTCTTTTATGACAGATCAGTATATAGGCAATGTTGCCAGCAAGGGTTTTTCTCCATTATAAAACAACAATCTTCAGTAGAATTAGAGTCACTAAAAGCAGGAAAACAGCTTGCTTTATGAAAGATGCTACCTTTTCTGCAGCCAAGAAATCACCGATCTGACATTAAGTTCCTACTATTAGTCCTTCCTCAGCTGTGCAGGTGGCAACCGTTCCATGTTCCAGTTCAGCTCCCCAAGGTTACAGCTGTGAACTTGGGTAATGGCTGTGTTTATTCTCTGCCAGCCTTAAAAGTCTTCAGGGTAATGCTTTTTTTTTTCTTTTTCTTGCTGCTCATTGAAAAATGCCTTCTGGAGCAGATGTGCCTCCCCTCATCTATAGTTTCTGTGTTTGGGGATAAGTTAAACATCTTTGTTTTGTTTGTGGCCTTATTTTTTTTTTTTGCGGTATGTGGGCCTCTCACTGCTGTGGCCTCTCCTGTTGCGAAGCACAGGCTCCGGACGCGCAGGCTCAGCCGCCATGGCTCACGGGCCCAGCCGCTCCGCGACATGCGGGATCCTTCCCGAACTGGGGAACGAACCCGTGTCCCCCGCACCGGCAGGCGGACTCTCAACCACTGCACCACCAGGGAAGCCCTGTGGCCTTATTTTTTAACTGCTAATGACATAGCCAATTTTGAAATTAGTTTCTGTATATCTGATGCCTCATCTCTTGTCTCTAATAAAAAACATTCATGGTAATCTTGATGTCAAATAGCTTATGCCCTGAGCATCATAAACCGTTGTTGTTGTTTACATTGTAGTCTATGTCTGCTACTGCTACACCAGCCTGGGTTATAAAATTTGGATTACAGAGACCATAATAACACTTATTTTTACTGCTTTGTATAATTTTCTGATATGTTTTTCAGATCCTCCAGCTCCTGCAAAGCAGCCTTCTCTAACCTAGTTATTTCTAGGAGGCTCTAAGCGGCGTCTCATAGTTGCTCTTGAATAAATCCTATCATTATACGAGAGGAACCATTTCTTTTCTCTCTAGTTTTGGCCTCCTTCAGGTGCATTAAGTACCTTCATCTTTGGCACAACTCCCACCCCTCTGATGTGCTATAACCCCCACAGATCTCCAAGTAATTACAAATATATTCTCTGGAGTCCCAATGCACCAAAGTCAAGCTGTCTACATAAAGAATATCTCCCTCATTTACTCCTTTCTGCTTTCATTTCTACCTGCAATTACTAACCCTCACTACTACTAGAAGGCTAGCACCGTGCTAAGACTGGAGATAGAATAATTAACAAGAATGACATGGTCAGGGTTTCGTGCATTTGATCTAAAACAAACTGTGTTATAATTGAAGGGTTATAACATGCATTTGACCTAAAACAAATTGTGTTGTAATTGAAGCGTTACAGGGTGTGATGAAAGCAAGTATATGGGCCCAGAAAAGGCCTCCCTGAGGAAACTGAGAACCCAGAGAGGAATATAACGTAGCTAGGTGAAAAGGAAAGGTAAAGTATTCCAAATAGAAGAAAAAGTACAAAGCCAACCTGTCACTGCATCTGCATGAAGTCTGTAACCAGCTTTTTAATGCAATGAGGTGCATATGCCAATATTTCATAGATATTTTTTTAGTAGATGCATTATTAAATTTTTTTCCAATAAAGGAAAGAGTTATAAAATGAACACCCACAGTCCTATTACCCATTTGTCAGTCTGATCTATCAATTACTGAATATAAGTGTATTAAAATCTCTGCTTATAATGACGGAAATGTCCTTTTATTTTATAGTAATTTCCCATATGTTTTAAAGCTATGTTAGAACATAAATTCAAGTTTGAATATTTATGTAATTCTAGTGAAACTAGTCCTGCTTATTCAGTAAAGAGTTTTAACTTAAATTCTCTTTGTCTAAAACAAATATAGCTTCATCAAATTTTATTTTAATTTTGAACTTTTTGAGTCTTCATGTTTCAGACGCACCTAATGTAAAGAGTATATTGGCAAATTTCCTTTCTTAATCTGGAAAATAATTCTTTTCCACTATAATGCTTAGTCCCATTATTATAACTATTGATAGATTTATACAAATTTCTACTGTTCTATTTTGGGGGGTTTTCTTATGCCATCTTTTCTATATGTGTTTTTTTCCTTTGTTGCTTTCTTTTGAATTTTTTCACATTTTTTATTCTATTTTGTTTTCTATTGTCATTTTTGATGGTACCCTCTCTATTCTATTTATTTGGTGTTAACCTTTGATAATTTATTATATGTACTTAATTCAATAAAAAAATATGTCTTATATCTCTATTTTCCATAAACTACACATGAAATTACAAGGATGTTAGAATTCTTTAAGTTGATCATCCCTCACCCCATTTAACGACATTGCTGTTAAGTATTTTAATTTTTTATTTATATATAATTAAATGACAATTATGAACACATTACTGTGATCTTATGTAGTCAAGGTTTGTTTTTTACCAACATATTTATTAATATTTTTGCTCACTATTTCTCTTTGCATCTTAGAATTTCAATCTGAGAACGATTTTCTTCTGCCTTAAGCTTATTTTTCATAATTTTTGTTACTAAGAATCTATTAGAGGCCAGAAGTTTTTATATTCTAAAAAATGGCTTAATTATGCCCTCGTCTTTAAAAGATATTTTACGAGGTGTAAAATTCTAAAGTTGAAAATGAGCTTTCCTCAATACGTTTAATGTACTTTATTAGGTTGAAAAGAAATAACTATCAATATAATTTGTCTATTATGTAGAATCTCTTTCTTTTCTCTTTGGTTGGTTTTATGACCTTTTTGTCTTTTTGATTTCTCACTGTGATTTGTCTAAATATGGATTTCTTTTTATTTACTATGATGCTAATATATTAGGCTTTCTGGACTGGAGGTTAGTGTCTTGCCACAATCCTGGAAAAAAATCACAGCCATTATTTCATTAAATCTTATTTCCATTCTACTCTCTCTATCATCCTGGACTATGATTAGATAGGTGTTCACCTGGCTTACTCCACAGTATAGGTGTTTTGTTTCCTTCTGTGGTACAGTAAATGATGATTCTCGTCATTCATGGATCCTTAATTGTGAATTTGTCTACTCAATAAAACTTATTTGTAGCCCTAAATTCAATTCACATGGCACTTTCATGGTCATAGGTGGACATGCACAGAGTGGCAAAAATTTTGAGTCACCTGACAAACACATTCCCAGCTGAGGTCCAACAAGTTGATGCTCTGCCTTCTTATTTTGGCTTTCCTACCGAAAACAAGTGTCCAGTTTGTAGTCTGTTTAGTGCCAAGTTTTGCGCATTTTTGTGCTTGTGTGTGTGTATGTGATTTCACAGTTTAAGATGGTCCCCAAAAACAGTACTGAAGTGCTGTTTAGTATTCTTAAACACAAGAAGACTTCGATGTGCCAATGAAGGGAATATGTGTGTTAGATTAGTTTCATTCAGCTGTAAGTGATAGTCCTGTTGGTCATGAATTTAATGTCAATGAATTAACAATATATATTAAATACAGTGTCTTTAAACAGAAACACACATGATAAAAAATGATGTATCGATTGGTTGATGAAACATTGTGACTAGAGGCTCACAGAAACCTAACCCATCCCATTATTTCCCCTAGAAGCAATAGGTCAGTATTTGCTAATTCAGTGTTCACGGGTAACATTATAGAACATAAATACCATGAACAATGAGAATCTATTTTATTTATTTATTATCTATTTATATTTTGCTGTGACTTCATATTCTTTGGACTTTATCTGTTGAATTATCCCATGGAAAAGTTATATTCCTCCAAAAATGGTTTTTATTTTCTTCTGCTAGTTGCTGGTAGCAATACAATCCCAGTATGGCTTTCAATAAAGCTATTTGCTTGAGGTTTTATTACTAAACATTTTAAATGAATTCAGGCTACACAACTTTGTGAACAACTATTTATGTTTACAGATTCTCAATAGATATTTTTTTAACTTCTACTATGGACTATGTTGGGGAATTCATCTTTCTTTTTGTTAACGTTTGCTCAAAAGGTGTAGCACTTTGGAGGTCCCAGATTTTTGTGGCAGCCTGCTGTTCACTTTCCTGGTTTAGTCAACAGATTTATTATCTTCCACAATCTGCATAACTGCATAACTATTGAAATTGAATCTCAGATTATCAACTTTGGCAGAATCCCTCCAGAAACATTCTGACTTTGGTAGTTGTTTCTATCCCAGGATTCTCATTTTTGCTTCTTATTTTTCTTTACAGATGTGTTACTAAGTATAAGATCAGGGACTAATGTTAAAAAGAGATTAAAATAAAATTTTTCACTTTTTTATTTATTTTCCTCAGGAGATGCACTCAGCATGGTAGAAACACAATTCCTATTCTCTGGAGAGTTTATAATTACAAGCTAGGGCCGAAATTTTAGAGTAGAAAGAGTTGTTCAGCATAGAGCGACATATCCCAGTAAATCCTTTTCCTGATGCTGTCTAGCTATGTGACTTAAGGCAATTTCTAAATTCTTTGATTTCCATTACCTATTTCTTCAAAGCGAGAGGGACTGGCGTACCATGTGAGTTGTTATGGGCCATCAAATGAGATAATTCAAGTGAAAACATATATCATCATGCTGCTATATGTTTGCATATTAATTGAAGGAGGAAGTGTGATCCAATAAATGCCAGAGATTTAGAACAAGAAATATTTGAATGTTTATCATTTGGGAAAACAACAAAGAATAAAGTCAGTGGTCATTTGCTTATTTCAAGGAAGTTAGATAAAAATCTCACTTCTTTCAAAGACTTACATACAATTATACACTTTATACCTGATTTGTTTTTAAAGTAAGGAGAATCAAATCATGAACATTCTTCTGCTCACCTTGTATGAACGTTGCTAATTCAATATTTAAATTTAAATACCTTTCTGTTGGCTGTGATGGTGACTCAAGCTTTTGTTAGGTTAACAGTAGCAATAGTTGTTATAGTTAAGTCTTGTGTTTACTGAAATAATGATAGTGAATGTCACTTCCAAGTTTGCATTCATTACTCAATTTTTTAAAGTTCAATACAAAAAGAATAAATTTACACTTTTGTAACTAGAGTAGACTAGGCTACAGTACATTTAGAACCAAGTGTGTAAGGTGAGACAAAACAGAGTTTATGTCATAAACTCATCCAGCCAACATGAGTTTCCCTAGCTAGAAGACTTTCCTCCATGTACTGATTCAGGGAACCAGACCCTACCTTGTGGTTTCAACATCTCTTAGAGATTTGTTGGTACTCAAGCCAGTAGGAGAGAAAAGACAGTAGTCAGTAGGCATACCTTCTTAAAGCCTCTGAACTTTTCTTACTCACAACACTTCTGACTAAATGTGTGGTATTTTTCCCACCTCCAGAAAATTCTCAAATTCTTCAAACACCATCTGAGTGTACTACAATTAAATTCAATTCTGACACTAACTATAGGGAGTTAGTGTGGATCCTACAGGTTAATGGTTCAGCCCCACAAGACTCTCCCAACTTTAGATGACAGTTCCAAGTCTGAGGTTGTCAACCACACTTCTGATCGACCAGGTGTAAATCAGTGGTTCCCATGATTCTCTCATCAGGTTTGATAATCTGCTAGAATGGCTCCCAGGTATACACTTTCCATTACTGGTTAATTTCAAAGGACACAACTCAGAAACAGCCAGATGAAGGAGAGCTTAAAGCAAGGTATAGGGAAGTGACACAGAGCTTCTATGCACTCTCTAGCACATTGATATGTTCACCAATCAGGAAGCTCACCATATCCCATCATTTATATGTTTTTATGGAGGTTCCATTAAGTAGGCATGCTTGATTAAATCATTGCTCATTGGTGATTCACCCAATCTCCAGCCCCTCTCAGGCTGTGGGGCTGAAAGTTCAGAGATCAGGGGTTGGAACTGAAAGATCAAGCCCAAGTACATCCCTTGGTCTTTCTGGCAACCAGCCTCATCCTCAAGCTAGGGGCGCACCAAGAGTTGACTCATTAGAACAAAAGGCACTCTTATCATCCTACCACTTAAGAAATTCCAAGTGATTTAGGAACTCTGTTAGGAACTGAGGACAAAAACCAAATACAAGTATCCTCCATTTATGCCACTTTGCTTTTATGAAATACCTGTTTTAGTATTATGTTTTCATTTACTGAAAGAAATATGAAGGGGATTTTTGCTTTCACATAAAAGGCAAAAAGTGAAAATAGTGTTCAGCATTTGTTTCACAGTGAGCCTTTATAGAGGCAGTTGCACCCTGAGCAGCAAGAGTGGTACTGGCAAGCTCCCTCCCCAGGAACTACACTCAGCATCTCATCAGCCATCAGAGCTTTGAACTGTGCCTGTAAGAATCTGGAGTTTATCTCCATTTGTTTTGTGCACCCCTTAGATATGTCCACAGGCAATGTCTTCTTTGCTTTACACCACTTTTAGCTTACAAATGGTTTCACGGGAATGCTCTACTTTTGGATAGTGGGGGATGCCTCTATATATTTCTTATTGTAACACAAAGCCCTTGGGCCAAAAATGGTGCATGTAATGTCTACTCATTTTTTGTTTGTTTGTTTAGAACCCAGTGATATGGCCAAACCAAACTGCAAAGGAATCCGGGAGTTTTACTCTGTGAGATCTGTGTAGCTCAGAAGAAAAGAAATTGTATATTTTGGAACACCTGGTATTTTCTGCCAAACCATCTAAAGTAAAGCAAAATTATCTTTTACTCCAATATCTGAAAGAGCACTAAACTACTTCTCTATATAATCCAAAATTTAAATTAATGTACAATATACATTAATTATTAGGAAAATAGAGTAAGGTAAAAAGTAAGTGTTTTTCATTGTCCTTAAATTTCTGCTTAGGTAGCACATGAACAGTAAGTTTAGTTTATATAATCTATGTATTATAGCCATGGTTTTTGAATAATGTTCATCTGTTAGCTCAAAGTAAAGGTTCTAAATATATGCATTATAGAAATTACTTCTATACATGATTATAAGTTCTTAAAGAAAAACTGCTTCATTGATGGAATTCACTGATCCAGGCTGTATGTGAATAAAATACTTGAAATGGCTCTAATGCTTGGTGGCAGAAACCTAAATAAAGTCCATTTAAATCAAATGCCAAGCACCATGATTGGGCACAGATTCTTCCTGGGAGCAAAGAGATGCCATAAGATAGCTAAAGAAACATGTTTTAACAATGGCATGTCGCTTTGTCAGGGATGTCTTTGTAATGACTAAGAAGCAGGTTAATAGGATGATTAGATTGAAGGCTAAATGTGACAGAAGTACAAATCACTTTCCTCCTGTCATTCCTCAGAGATATGTGGGTGGAAAATACGATCTCTGTTTTGTAGATTGAAAAATGAAATAGTTTATGTACTCAGAGACATTTTACCAGCACTCTGAAACTCATTTTTGCTCCCTATGTAATTGGAACCTAAAACTGGTAGCTGAAACATTTACCATCTGAATTGTCTAGCTAAATGCAAAAATATCCATAAATTTATCAATTTTTACTTATTGCAGTAAGGTAGAAAATGGAAAACACATTCTTTAAAGTTCCATGTTAGTACTGCACAATTCCGCATGCAATTAATGGAATTCAAAGGGATTTACCAAACTAAAACCACAATGCTCAAAAGTCAAGGGTTATGTAAGTAACACATTCTAATAGCAATGATTTTCACACTGCCAATTGATGGGCTGAGGTTTTGGGATCCTTCTAGTCTCATTTCTGATCACTTTAACCTTCTCTTGGACCCCTCCTAAGGTTGTTCTCTTCTACACTTTCTCACCTAACCAAATTTATCTTAATCTTAAAATTTATGACTATTAGTAGCAATCTTCTGAGTTGGAAAGAGAACTAGAATACTTTTTCATAAGCACTATATGATACATATATTTGCTATTCTAAATGGGATTCTATTCTATACTCTGTATCTGAGATTTACTGAAGGTTTACCGAAATTCTGTGAAACCCGAATAAATTTATACAAGTAACCAAAATGTCACTTGCCTTTGTCAGTATCTCTAGGAAAATAGAAAGGAATTTCATCAAAAGTGATTAGTTTACTCTCACTTTTAGAGATCAAGTATATGACTGCAAAAGTTTAACAAAAAAAAGAAGTGTGTTAATAGCAACTTATATATGGCAATTTTAAAAGAAATTAAATTAATTAAAACCAAATTACATTATCTTTGTTAGCCTTCATATTCCTTCTGAAGCAATTAGTAATCATCCATCTTTATGTAAGAAATTATGCAATTTAGTTTTATGATAGTTTATGTTCAATGTGTTTTATGAATATGCAATTTATAAATCTGACATAATTTTAATAATAAATTATACATTGCTTTATATAGAATGGAAATTGTCAAAACGAAAACGTTTTCATATGTGTGATAAATATTTAGCCCTCAATATACCTGCTTAAAGCTAGTAATTATCAATTAATTATTTTCATAAGTAAATGAATCTTTAATACACATAGCTTTCTGGATTCCATAGCTACTTTTTTCCAAGCAATACTTATTTCCTTCTTTTGTCCATTGCAATTAACTCCAACGACTTAAAGTTTTACTTATTGCAAACTATGGATGTTCTACTTAGATTCAATTAGCAATATTTATGTCTTAGATATTTATTTGTCCTAATTTTATAATTTTTTTTATATTGTAAGGCTAATTTTATAATTTGTGTTGAAATTCTCTATCAGTTAAGCATGAAGAGCTAGTTATCGTTAACTGGTTAATGTCCATATGTCAAGTGATTCATACTGATTATAAATGGATTTATATGTACTGTTTACCTTTTGGTATTTTCCGTCATCATCGCAGGAGTTGACTGTCACACAATCCATGAAGAATTTAGAGTGAACTCCCCCTTAAAAAATACAAAAGAAATAAAATTTCATTTTGTGTTTCTATGTTTTATCTTCATTTCACTCCTTGATGAAATCTCTAAACTCGTTACCATGATGCACTTATTTAGATTTGCCAACCATCTCCTTACCTTCTTTATCCAGAGTGAGCACAGTCACCCTTCCTTCTAACTACAGCCAGAGGTAGCACTAAACTTGATGAGATCATAGAATAG
This sequence comes from Lagenorhynchus albirostris, assembly GCF_949774975.1. Taxonomy (NCBI): domain Eukaryota; kingdom Metazoa; phylum Chordata; class Mammalia; order Artiodactyla; family Delphinidae; genus Lagenorhynchus; species Lagenorhynchus albirostris. The sequence continues at coordinate 71,425,924 of NC_083101.1, read as the reverse complement.
CTTGTCGGCAAACATCATGGCTCAGTCACAAAGGATGACAAACATTTAAGGAGTAGGAAGATGAACATCATCTCAGCAAGAGATGGAGATACATGAAAGATAAAGTGTGTTAAAAGTAATGATGAGGGGCTTCCCTGGTGGCGCAGTGGTTGAGAGTCCGCCTGCCAATGCAGGGGACATGGGTTCGTGCCCTGGTCTGGGAAGATCCCACATGTGGCAGAGCGGCTGGGCCCATGAGCCATGGCGGCTGAGCCTGCGCGCCCGGAGCCTGTGCTCCGCAACGGGAGAGGCCACAACAGTGAGAGGCCCGCGTACCGCAAAAAAAAAAAAAAAAAAAAAAGTAATGATGAGAATTTAGGCTTAGGGTATATGAGGATAATAACAAGAGCTGAAGTAGTTTTACTTTCAAATATAAGGAATAATGGTGTATATCTAATATCCAACTATAGTATAGGAAGGAAGACGGGAAAGAAGGAAGAAAGGGCAGAAGAAAGGAAAGAAGAAAGAAAAAATACAATTGTGGATGACTTGTTTGGATTCAATTATCAATATCTGTCCTAGACATTTATTTGTGTTAATTTCATGATCTGTGTTGAAAGCCTATAATTGGAAGGAAGGGAGGAAGGAAGGAAGAGAAAAAGGAAGAAAGGGTAAAATTCTGTATCCTGAAAAGAGTTCTTCCAAGTCAATAAAATCTTTGTTGCTAAGTCTTATGGTGGTTCAACTCCCATAATCAAGGATCATCAAAATTTAGACACATAATCTTAACCCATTCCATGAGACCAGTTTCACCCTGTTACCAAAGCCAGGCAAAAACACCACAAGAAAAGAAAAATACATACCAATATTCCTCATTAATACAGATTAAAAACTTTCAAAAGAGCACTAGACAACTGAATCTAAAACAAATGAACAAATAAAAAAAACAGAATACAAACTAACAAACTAGCACCAAGTAGACTTCATTTCAGAAATGTAAGGTTAGGTTAACATTCAAAATTCAATTAACCTAATATATTATAATATATAAGACAAACCCAGACAATTCTCTCAATAGATGCAGAAAAAAACACTTGCCGAAATCCAAAGCATTCATGATTTGTTTTTTAAATCTTTATTGGAGTATAATTACTTTATAATGGTGTGTTAGTTTCTGCTGCATAGCCAAGTGAATCAGCTATACATATACATATAACCCCATATCTCTTCCCTCTTGCATCTCTCTTGCACCCTCCCTGTCCCACCCCTCGAGGTGGACACAAAGCACGGAGCTGATCTCCCTGTGCTATGCAGCTGCTTCCCACTAGCTAACTATTTTACATCTGGTAGTGTATATATGTCAAAGCCACTCTCTCACTTCATCCTAGCTTACCCTTCCCCCTCCCCGTGTCCTCAAGTCCATTCTCTACGACTGTGTCTTTATTCCTGTCCTTCCCCTAGGTTCATTAGAACCAATTTTTTTTTTAGATTCCATATATATATGTGTAAGCATACGGTATTTGTTTTTCTCCTTTTGACTTACTTCACTCTGTATGACAGTCTCTTGGTCCATCCACCTCACTACAAACAACTCAATTTCGTTTCTTTTTATGGCTGAGTAATATTCCATTGTATACATGTGCCACATCTTTATCCATTCATCTGTCAATGGACACTTAGGTTGCTTCCATGTCCTGGCTATTGTAAATAGAGCTGCAATGAACATTGTGGTACATGATTCTTTTAGAATTATGGTTTTCTCAGGGTATATGCCCAATAGTGGGATTGCTGGGTCATATGGTAGTTCTATTTGTAGCTTTTTAAGGAACCTGCACACTGTTCTCCATAGTGGCTGTATTAATTTACATTCCCCCCAACAGTGCAAGAGGGTTCCCTTTTCTCCATACCCTCTCCAGCATTTACTGTTTGTTGGTTTTTTGATGATGGCCATTCTGACTGGTGTGAGGTGATCTCTCACTGTAGTTTTGATTTGCATTTCTCTAATGATTAGTGATGTTGAGCATCCTTTCATGTGTCTGTTGGCAATCTGCATACCTTCTTTGGAGAAATGTCTATTTAGGTCTTCTGCTCATTTTTGGTGGGGTTGTTTTTTTTTCATATTGAGCTGCATGAGCTGCTTGTATATTTTGGAGATTAATCCTTTGTCAGTTGCTTCATTTGCAAATATTTGCTCCAATTCTGAGGGTTGTCCTTTCGTCTTGTTTATGGTTTCGTTTACTGTGCAAAAGCTTTTAGGTTTCATTCGGTCCCATTTGTTTATTTCTGTTATTTCCCTTTCTCTAGGAGGTGGGTCAAAAAGGATCTTGCTGTGATTTATGTCATAGAGTGTTCTGCCTATGTTTTCCTCTAAGAGTTTGATACTTTCTGGCCTTACATTTAGGTCTTTAATCCATTTTGAGCTTATTTTTGTGTATGGTGTTAGGGAGTGTTCTAATTTCATTCTTTTATGTGTAGCTGTCCAGTTTTCCCAGCACCACTTATTGAAGAGGTTGTCTTTTCTCCATTGTATATTCTTGCCTCCTTTATCAAAGATAAGGTGACCATATGCTTGTGGGTTTATCTCTGGGCTTTCTATCCTGTTCCTTTGATCTATATTTTTGTTTTTGTGCCAGTACCATACTATCTTGATTACTGTAGCTTTGTAGTATAGTCTGAAGTCAGGGAGCCTGACTCCTCCAGCTCTTTTTTTCTTTCTCAAGATTGCTTTGGCTATTTGGGGTCTTTTGTGTTTCCATACAAATTGTGAAATTTTTTGTTCTGTGAAAAATGCTGTTGGTAGTTTGATAGGGATTGCACTGAATCTGTAGATTGCTTTGGGTAGTATAGTCATTTTCACAATGTTGATTCTTCCAGTCCAAGAACATGGTATATCTCTCCATCTGTATGTATCATCTTTAATTTCTTTCATCAGTGTCTTATAGCCTTCTGCATACAGGTTTTTGTCTCCTTAGGTAGGTTTATTCCTAGGTATTTTGTTCTTTTTGTTGCAATGGTTAATGGGAGTGTTTCCTTAATTTCTCTTTCAGATTTTTCATCATTAGTGTATAGGAATGCAATATATTTCTGTGCATTAATTTTGTATCCTGCTAGTTTACCAAATGCATTGATTAGCTCTAGTAGTTTTCTATGGCATCTTTAGGATTCTCTATGTATAGTATCATGTCATCTGCAAACAGTGACAGTTTTACTTCTTTTATGGTTTGGATTCCTTTTATTCCTTTTTCTTCTCTGATTGCTGTGGCCAAAACTTCCAAAACTATGTTGAATAATAGTGGTGAGAGTGGGCAACCTTGTCTTGTTCTTGATCTTAGTGGAAATGGTTTCAGTTTTTCACCATTGAGGGCGATGTTGGCTGTGGGTTTGTCATATATGGCCTTTATTATGTTGAGGTAAGTTCCCTCTATGCCTACTTTCTGGAGGATTTTTATCATAAATGGGTGTTGAATTTTGTCAAAAGCTTTTTCTGCATCTAATGAGATGATCATATCAAACCATTCATGATTTGATGGTTCAAATCATGAATGAAAGAAACAAAACAAAGAAACAACAACATCAACAACAATGAAATTTTTTACGAAATTTGGAATAGAAGGTAACTTTTCCAACCTTATACAAGGCTTCTACATTAAGTATGAGCAAACCTCATACTTAATGGATAAAGACTTAATGTTTTCCCTTAAATTCAGGGTACAGATATCTATTCTCAAATCTTCTACTGGATATAGTGCTGGAGTTTTTAGCTTGAGCAAGTAGGTTAAAAAAAAAAAGATAAAAGATGTCAAGATTGGAAAGGAAAAAGTAAAACTGTTATTATTCCCAGATATCATTAGCCTGTATATAGAAAATCCTAAGGAATCCACATACCAAAAAATATTAGTTAATAAAAAAGTACATCAAGGATGCAGGATACAAGACAATATTTTCAAAATCAATTGTATATATATGCACAGGCAATGAATAGTCTGCAAATTAAATTTAGAAAATAATTTCATTCATGAGAGCATTAAAACAATAAAATACTTAGGAATAATTTTTAAAAAGAAATGCAAGAACTACATACATAAAAAATTTTAAAACTCTTCTAAAGGAAATTAAAGAAGATCTAAGATATTCTATCTCTTCATGAATTGAAAAATCAATGTTGCTAAGGTGGCAATCTTCCCAGTTGATCTATAAATCGATGAAGGTTCTATGAAAATTCTAGAACAAGGTTTTGTTTTTTAACTTGCCTTTTTGCTTTATTTCCAGGTACTAACTCTGCTTCCTTTGGATGAGCATTTCAAGTGCTTCCCAGTAATATAGCTTTATATCCTAAGACAGGGTAGATAAACTTTTTCTTTAAAGAGCTAGATAGTAAGTATTTTAGGCTTTACAGGCCATATAGTCTCTATTAAAATTACTCAACTCTGCTGACATAGCATAAAAGCAGCCATATACAATATGTAAATTAATGACTGTCCATGAATTACAATAAAATTTATTTATGGACACTGTAACTTGAATTTCATATAATATTTATGAGTCACTGAATAGTACTCTTTTTTTAATTGAAGTATACCTTATTTACAATATTATATTAGTTTCAGGTGTAAAGCATACTGATTCAGTATTTTTACAGATTATACTCCATTAACAGTTGTTACAAGATAATGGCTATAATTCCCTATGCTATACAATATACCCTTGTTGCTTATCTATTCTGTACATAGTAGTCTGTATCTCTTAATCCCATACCCCTAACATACCCTTCCCCATCTCCCCACTGGTAACCACTGGTTTGTTTTCTATATTGTGTGGCTATTTCTGGTTTGCTATATACATTCATTTGCATTATATTTTAGATGTCACATATGAATGATACTATACATTGTCTTTCTCTGACTGACTTATTTTACTAAGGATATTATTCTCTAAGGCCATCCACATTTTTGCAAATGGCAGAATTTCATTCTTTTTATGGCTAAGTAATATTCCATTGTATACATAAGGCACATCTTCATTCTCCATTTGTCTGCTGATGGATACTTGGGTTGCTTCCACATCGTGACTATTGTAAATAGTGTGGCTAAGAACACTGGAGTGTAGTGTACCTTTTTGAATTAGTGTTTTGTTTCTTCCAGATATATACCTAGGAGTGGAATTGCTGGATCATATGGTAGTTCTATTTTTAGTTTTTTGAGGAAACTCCATACTGTTTTCCACAGTGGATGCACCAATTTACATCCCCACAAACAATGTACAATGATTCCCTTTTCTCCACATCCTTGCCAACATTTGCTATTTGTAGAATTATTTATGATAGCCATTCTGATAGGTATGAGGTGATATCTCTTTGTTTTTATTTGCTTTCTCCAACAGTTAGCAATGTTGAGCATCTTTTCAAGTGCCTGCTCTCCATCTGTATGTCTTCTTTGGAGAAATGTCTATCCAGGTCTTCTGTCCATTTTCTGATTTGGTTGTTTGTTTTCTTGATACTGAATTGTATGTGCTGTTTATATATTTTGGATATTAACCTCTTGTTAGTTATATCATTTGCAAATATTTTCTCCCATGCTGTAGGTTGCCTTTTCATTTTGTCAATGTTTTCCTTTGCTGTGCAAAAGATTTTAAGTTTGATTAGATCTCATTTTTTAAATTTTGTTTTTATTTCTTTGCCTTAGGAGACAGATCCAAAAAATAGCTATGCTTTATGTCAAAGAGTGTTCTGTGTATGTCTCTTCTAGGACTTTTACAGTTTCAGGTCTTACATTTAGGTCTTTAATCCATTTTGAGTTTATTTTTGTACATGGTGTTAGAGAATGTTCTAATCTCATTGCTTGAGCTGTAGCTGTCCAGTTTTCCCAGCACCACCTATTGAAGAGACTGTCTCTTCTCCATTATAAATACTTGCATTCTTTGTCATAAATTAACTGAAGATAGGTGTATGGGTTTACTGCTGGGTTCTCTATTCTGTTCCATTGCTCTATGTGTCTGTTTCTGTGCCAATACCATGCTGTTTTGATTACTGTAGCTTTGCAGTATAGTCTGAAGTCTCAGAGATTGATACCTCCAAGCTCTATTCTTTTTTATCAAGATTGCTTTGGTAAGTTGGGGTATTTTATGGTTCCATGTGAATTTTAGGATTATTTATTTTAGTTCTGTGAAGGATGTCACGGGTAATTTGATAGGAATTGCATTACATCTGTCAATTGCTTTACATAGTATGGCCATTTTAACACTATTCATTCTTCCAATACATGAGCTTGGGATAGCTTTCCACTTCTTTGCATCACCTTCAATTTCCTTCAACATTTTCTTCTGCTTTTCAGAGTATAGATCTTTCACCTCCTTGGTTAAGTTCATTTCTAGGTATTTTATTCTTTTTGATGCAATTTTTAAACAGGATTTTTTTTACACCCTAATAGTTCATTATTAGTGTATAGTAAAGCAACAGATTTCTGTATTTTAACCTTGTGTCTTGCAACTGTACTGAATTCATTTATCAGTCCTAATAGTTTTGGGGTGGAGACTTTAAGGTTCTCTATATAATAAAGTATCATGTCATCTACAAATAGGAACAGTTTTACCTCTTCCCTTCCAATCTGGATACAGTTTTTTCTTTTTCTTTTCTGATTTCTGTGGCTAAGACTTTCAATATTAGTTTAAACAGAAGTGATGAGGATAGACATCATTGTCTTGTTCCTGAATTTAGTGGGAAGGCTTTCAACTTTTCACCATTGCGTATGGTGTTGGCTGTGGGTTTGTCGTAAATGTCCTTTACTGTGCTGAGATATGTTCTCTCTATACCCACTTTGATAAGAGTTTTTATGGTGAACAGATGTTGAATTTTGTCAAATGCTTTTTCTGTGTCTATTGAGATGATCATGTGACTTTAATCCTTCCTTTTGTTATTGTGGTGTATCACATTGATTGATTTTTGAATGCTGAACCATTCTTTTGTCCCTGGAATAAATCCAACTTGGTCATGGTGTATGATCCATTTTATATATTGGATTTGGTTTGCTAATATACTGTTCAGAATTTTTGCATCTATAACCATCAACAATATTGGCCTGTGATTTTCAGTTTTATAGTGTCTTTGTCTGCTTTTAGTATCAGGGTAATGGTGGCCTCACAGAATGAATTTGAGAATGTTCCATTCTCTTCAATTTTTTGAAATAGCTTGAGAGGTATTAGCTCTTCTTAATATGTTTGGTAGAATTCCCTTGTGAAGCATCTGATGCTGGACTTTTTCTGCTGGAAGTATTTTTATTACAAATTCAGTTTCACTACTAATGATAAATCTTTTCGAATTGTTTGTTTCTTTTTGATTCAGTCCTGGAAGGTTGTATGTTTCTAGAAATTTGTCTGTTTCTTTTAAGTTGTCCAATTTGTTGGCATATAACTGTTTGTAGTATTCTCTTATAATTTTTTGTATCTCTGGTATCGGTTATTTCTCCTCTTTCGTTTCTTATTTTGTTTATTTGGGTCCTCTCTCTTTTCTTCTTGGTGAGCTGGCTAAAGTTTTATCAATTTTATCTACATTTTCTAAAAATTGTCTTGGTTTCATTGAAATTCTCTATTTTTAAAATTTCTTTTTTATTTATTTCCTCTCTGATCTTTATTATTTCCTTCCTTCTGCTGACTTTGGTTTTTGTTTGCTCTTCTTTTTCTAATTTCTTTAGGTGGTAGGTTATGTTGTTTATTTGAGATTTTTCTTGTTTCTCAAGGAAGACCTGCATTGCTATAAACTTCCCTCTTAGAACTGCTTTTGCTGCATCCCACAGATTTTGGAGTGTTATTCCATTTTCATTTCTCTTGAGGTATTTTCTAACTTTTTTGATTTCTTCATTGACCCCTTGGTTTTTTAGTAGCTTGTTGTTTCGTCTCCAAGTGTTTGTTCTTTTTCTATTTTCTTTCTATAACTGATTTCTAATTTCACACCACTGTGGACAGATAAAGTGCTTGATATTTCCATCCTCTTATATACTAAGACTTGTTTTTCAGCCTAGCATGTAATCTATCCTAGAGAACGTTCCATGTACACTTGAAAAGAATGTGTACTCTGTTGTTTTTGGATTCAATGTCCTGTAGATATCTATTTAGTTCTATTGGTCTATTGTGTCATTTAAGAGCACTGTTGCCTTATTGCTTTTCTGTCTGGATGACCTGTCCATTGATGTCAGGGGGTGTAATATTGCCCTATTATTACATTGTCAATTTCTCCTTTTATGTCAGCATTTGCTTTATGTTTTTAGGTGTTCCCGTATTGGGTGCATATACATTAACAAGTGTAATATCCTATTCCTGTATTGATCCCTTTTAATTATATAATGTCCTTGCTTGTCTTTTGTTTTAGCCTTTGCTTTAAAGTTTTTTTAGTCTGATATGAATATTGCTACCCCCACTTTCTTATTTTTTCCATCGGCATGAAGTGTATTTTTCCATCCCCGCACTTTCAGTCTGTGTGTAAGAAGCTCTAAAGTGAATCTCTTATAGGCAACATATACATGGGTCTTGTCTTTTTATCCAATCAGCCACCCCATGTTTTTTTTTATTGGAGCATTTAGTCCATCGACATTTAAAGTAGTTATTGATTTGTATGTATTTACTGCCATTTTATTACTTGCTTTCCATTTCTTTTTGTAGTTCTTCTGTTCATTTCTTCTTTTTGTTTCTTCCCTGTGGTTTGATGATTTTCTTTAGGAGTATAATTTAGTTCCTTTCTAGGTTTTTGTGTATCCATTGTAGGTTTTTAATTTGTGGCTACCATGGGGTTCCTATATGTTGAACTATAACTGTACCTTCTTGTTTTAAGCTGGTAGTCATTTAAGTTCACATTCTAAACAATCTACATTTTTTACTTCCCTCCCCCACATTTTCTGTTTTTGACATAATATTTTACATGTTCATCCCTTAGCCCTTAACTTTTTACTGTAGTTATATTGTTTTTGCAATTTGTTTTGTCTTTTAATCTCGATACTGGCTTATTTAATTGTTTGATCCTTGGTTCTTACTATATATTTATCTTTCCTACTGGGACTTTCCCTTTCCTGTAGATTCTTACTTCTTTTCCACTTAGAGAAGACCCCTCAGAATTTCCTTTAGGGGAGCTTTAGTACTGATGAACACTTTTAATTTTTGCTTGTTTGAGAATTTCTTTATTCTCCTTCTATTCTAAATGATAGTCTTGCTGGTTAGAGTATCCTAGGTTGCAGGCTTTTCCCTTTCAGCACTTTGAATATATTCTTCTTCTTTTGATTTTTCAACCATTTAAATATATTTTTAAAATATTTAATATATATACAGATCTAACACAAACAGGTGGTGGGCCAGATTTGGTTCATTTACCTACCCTATCCCAAAACACAATCGTGATTCCATGATAGTCCTTTTCTAAAAGCATAAGAACGTACTGTTTTACAAAAGTGTTTACCTATACTTTTTGCTAATGTGTGCAAAATACAACAGGAAGTTATAGGATCTTGACACTTTTAAACAAGGAAAGTAAGTTTTTACCGCAGCCTATATCAGTGGTACAGAGCATGCAAGTTAACTCTATAATTCCACATACATCTTGGACTGGATTCACTTACTGTAATTTAGAGTTGGAAATCCCTGCAAAATAGATTTATGTTCATTGATATAAAGAAACCAAGGGACTGGATGGTGCTTAGAGATGATTTTTCTGAAACACCTAGATAGTTCTTTTGCAGCTCTCCCAGTGTTCTTTAAATTTTCTAGCTTTATGACAATATCTATAATTTTGCAATGTTCTAATACCTGACTTAGTTAAATGTCTGGCTCACAATTTTTTTTTTTTAGTTTTCAGTAAGTATCTATTCAGAAAGTCCTCCCCACTGTGATCTTACCGTCAAAAACGCCCATTTGATCTTGTAATGCCTATACATATTTGCTTCTAGCTTTTACATTATTTTCATTTTAAAAATTTTATTTGGTGAGAACATTTAAAATGAAATATACACTCTTAATATATTTTAAGTGCATAATACAGTATTGCTATCTATATACAAAGCATTTTACAGAGATCCCTAATAGTTATTCTCCTTATATAATTGAAATTTTAAATCCACTAATTAGCAACTTCCTGCTTTCCCTTTCTCTTAGCCCCTCACAACCATAATTATATTACCTACTTCCATGAGTTTCACTATTGTAGACACCTTATATAAGTTGAATCATGCAGTATTTGTCCTTCTGTGACTGGCTTATTTCACTTAGTTCAATGTCCTCCAGATTTTATCCTGAATGAAGACCATAGTCAGCATATAATACTGACAAAAGCCCAGAGATTTCTGGACTGAGGAACCAGAAGACAGAGTTAAAAGTATCTAGACCCTTGGAAATTTGAGAGCCCCAGAAATAAAGAATGCTAGTGAATGTTGCAAATTACCTACACAACCTGTGCCCCAAATTCTAGCTGGCCCCTGAACTATGTATGTATGGAGTAGATTCAAACAACTCAGTTAAGGATAGAAAAACTGAACTGTGATTTAAGTTACCACCCACTGTAGGAGAGGGGAAAAAAAATTAACACTCTTCTGAGGAATATAACATAATCCAGATTCTTCTTAACACAATATTCACAATGTCTAGAATATAATCCAAAATTAATGAAAACACACAGAATCAGGAAAATGCAACCCATTCCCCCAAATAAAATAACCTTAACTGACACTGAGATAACTCAGTTGTTGGAATTATCAGGTAAATATTTTTAAGCAGGTAAATATTTTTCACCTTATACGCAGTGAAAATAAAGGAAAAATATATCCATGTTAATGAAAAGATAGAAAAATTAATCACAAAACAAAACTCATAAATAGAATCAAATAGAAGTTTTAAAATCAAAATATTAATTTAATTTAATTTAATTTAGAAGTTAAATTTAAAATTCAATTAATGGGCTCTATAGAATAATGAAAATTATAGAAGCAATACAGAACTTGAAGATAAATGTATAGAAAATAAAATCTGAAGAACAAATAGAAAATAGATTGGGAAAAAAGTGTCAGAACCTGAGGGTCATATGAAATAATAACAAAGCTACAATATGCATGTCGTTGTAGTTCCTAAAAAAGAGGAGAGTGAAATGGAAGAGAAAATATTTGAATAAATAATAATTGAAAATGTCAATAATTTGGTGAATGATCTACTTACAGTTCACAATGTTTACATTTTCCTTAGCACAGAATACTAACTACATTCTGAAATGTTGCTTTTTAGCATCTGTGAAAACAACAATTCCTTCTCCTTTCTTACCAAGGCAAGAAATGTCTTTGATGAATTAATTTCTCATGTAGAAATCATATAATTAAGCTTTAAATACCTTCTGAGGTATTTGTCAAAATTTTCTTTAAATTGAAAGGAAGTCAACATATCTATGAATGCCTTAAAATGATATTTAGTAAGAATAAGGAAGGTTATGGTTATGACCAAATGTTTATAAATTGAAAATGCTTGTCTTCCAGAAAAGTAAAGTAAGACTTGACTGCTTTTCAAGTAGATACTGTAGATTATAGCACAGAAACACTGTAATGCAGAAATTGGTCAGTTATAAATATTTATTATGTAGGGGAAAGACAGCATAAACTAATATTTTTAAATATATAGTTTATTCTTGACCTTGTGTTGGGCTTTTTTTTCCTTTAATTCTCTGTATTTTAATCTGTATTTTCCAGGAGATAAAAATGAGATTTAGTGAGCATAAACTAGCACAAGTAGTGACAGAGTTAGTCAATCTGATTTTAAAGTTTCTCATTTATCACACCTAATAATATAAAGAAGAAGAATGAACACACACCTATTTTATATAATGAAAACAACAAGAACAACAAAAAAACAATTTAGCAAATAACATCACAGATAATAGAAAATGGTATGCCTAGAGCACCATTTCAAAACCTGATTAAAGCAAGAAGCACCTATGGCCTCCTAACAAATCTGTATTTATGCATATTTTCTTTTTTTAGTACTGCTGCCCAAGAGACACTACAGTGGTCTCTACAATATATAAAAATATATTAGGTGATGTGCTTGAAAGTTAATCCACTACTATAAAGCACAGTTATACGCTTTCAAGGATTTAAAATTACCTGATCAAAGCAGGAATAACTGTATTTAAGATAATTATCTCATATGAAACATTTTCTCAAGCACTTAAATCACAAAGTAATCAAGACAGTATGGTACTGACACAAAAACAGAAATATAGATCAATGGAACAGGACAGAAAGCCCAGAGATAAACCCATGCACCTATGGTCACCTAATCTATGCCAAAGGAGGCAAGAATATACAATAGAGAAAAGACAGTCTCTTCAATAAGTGGTGCTGGGAAAACTGGACAACTACATGTAAAAGAATGAAATTAGAACACTCCCTAACACCATACACAAAAATAAACTCAAAATGGATTAAAGACCTAAGTGTAAGATTGGACACTATAAAATTCTCAGAGGAAAAAAACCCACATTTTGACATAAACCACAGCAACATCTTTTTTGACCCACCTCCTAGAGTAATGGAAATAAAAACAAAAATAAACAAATGGGAACTAATGAAACTTAAAAGCTTTTGCAAAGCAAAGGAGACCATAAAGAAGACAAAAAGACAACCCAAAGATAATGAGAGAAAATATTTGCAAATGAGGCAACTGACAAAGGATTAATCTCCAAAATAGACAAGCAGCTCATACAGCTCAATATCAAAAAAACAAACCCAATCCAAAAATGGGCAGAAGACCTAAATAGACATTTCTCCAGAGAAGACATACAGATAGCCAAAAAATACATGAAAAGATGCTCAGTATCACTAATAATTGGAGAAATGCAAATCAAAACTTCAATGAGGTGTCACAAATGGCCATCATCAAAAAATCTACAAACAATAAACGCTAGAGAGGGTGTGGAGAAAAGGGAACCCTCATACACTGCTGAAGGGAATGTAAATTGATATAGCCACTATGGAAAACAGTATGGAGGTTCCTTAAAAAACCAAAGATAGAACTACCATATGACCCAGCAATCCCACTACTGGGCATATACCCAGAGAAAACCATAATTCAAAAAAACACATGCTCTCCGATGTTCACAGCAGCACTATTTACAATAGCCAGGACATGAAAGCAACCTAAGTGTCCATTGACAGATGAATGGATAAAGAAGATGTGGTACATATATACAATGGAATATTACTCAGCCACAAAAAGGAATGAAATTAGGTCATTTGTAGAGACGTGGATGGACCTAGAGAGTGTCATACAGAGTAAAGTAAGTCAGAAAGAGAAAAGCAAATATCATATAATAAAGCATATATGTGGAATCTAGAAAAATGATATAGATTATATCTTAGTTGCAAAGCAGAAATAGAGACACAGATGTAGAGAACAAATGTATGGATACCAAGGGGGAAAATGTCGGGTGGGAGGAATTGGTCGACTGGGATTGACACATATATGTTATTGATACTGTGTATAAAACGGACAACTAAAGGGAACATGCTGTATAGCACAGGGAACTCCCCTAGTGCACTACGGTAACCTAAATGGGAGGGAAGTCCAAAAGGGAGGGGATATCTGTATGTGTATGGCTGATTCATTTTGTTGTGAAGTGGAGGCTAACACAACATTGTAAAGCAACCATACTCCAATAAAAATTAATTAAAACAAAGCTATTCATTCCCTGGTATTAATAAAACTGTTTAAAGTTATTTCTTTTTCCTCTAAAATATTTCCTAGAAGTTTGGAAACTTACTCTTACAGAGACTCTGAAATATTTCACTGTTTAAGAGGGAGCATTTCCAGTGCCATTACCAGGAAAGCATGGTAATATTTGGGCAGAATGTGCTCCGTGATAGTAAGTTTATACATGACTAGAACACAAAAACAATATTTAATTTTCATCTCTAAGTTTAGTGAAGTGGAAACCATGCAATTTTTTCTGTCAAATACTTACTAGCTTTCCTAAGTCTGGAGTAGCTCTTCCATAAAATGAGCTATATAACTATAAGGGGTGATATAAGGAGGTAGGAGAAAAACTAGACAATTGAGCCATGAAATTCTCTTTAAGAAGCTGAACTTTTATAAAAGAGTTCTTTTGAATCCTAAAACATTTTGTGCAGATGAATATTAATGTGCATGAATATCTAGTAATTTTTAAAATATATCACTATTCAAAACTTTGTACAGGAAGCTACCTTTTAAAGCAAGAAATTTTATTCTCAAATTTTAAAAGCATCAGTGTATTAATCAGAATCAATACATTACTTTTAAAACCTTAGTCCCCAAAATATATTTAAGTTTTTCTCCTTCTTGAGGAAGCTACTTTGAATATATATATTTTTTAAAAGAATATATAACGTGTGACACCAAGATTGACTGATCATGGGATACAGAAATAAGTATTGCAAGTAAGGCTTCATGTTAATGATCATAAAGTGATGAAGGTATACCCACATTAATTATATGCCAACAACTTCATATTTTTTATTTTATCAATATCAGTTAAGATTAATATTATGCAATATAAGGATACACATAACACTCAAGAATGAAATGGGATTCTAGGAAATTGATGGCAATCATGTCATAGTTCTTGAATATCCTTGAATCCAAAGATAAAAATAGACCAAATAACTCAATAGAAAACCAGAATCCCACGGACAGCCTTTATAATGAAATTAGGCAATGAGATATCACTATAAACCCCAAGATAATGTGAATAGGGGAAAAAAACCAACAATAGCCAGAAGTCCTACCTAGTATCAATGTCTCTAGGGGGAAAGCAAAGAAAGCAATAGAGAATCTAATAGATCTGACAACAGTAGAAGCCCAAATAGCTTATTTACTAAAATTCATAACAGATCAATTCATATGCAGGAACTAAAATTAAGAAGAGGTTTACCTACTGCAAAAGTGAGTAAGTGGAGGGGTTTATGAGAAGTTGTGAAGGGTTTGGAGCAGCCTCACAAATTGAACAACCAGCGTTCACTGCACAATAGCAAAATACTTTAATAAAATGATATAAAACATGAAAGAACAGAAACCAGGATTATAAAAATTCTAAAATAAGATGACAGACCACAAGACATAATTAGAAATAAAAAATCATTTCAGATATGTAAACCAAATTAGAGGGAATGCAAGAACAAATAAATACAGCAGATTAGAGTTGTAAGATAAGTAAATAGTGAAAAAGATGAAATCTTAAAAATAAAAAAATTGAGAAAAAATTTTAAAAAAGGATTTGAGATACATGACAATTGCTAAAAATAGGGAAAAAAAAGAAAAATAAAAAGAAAGAGAGAGAAAGATAGAAAAAGAGAGAGAGAGAAGTAAAGAAAAAAGAAGGTCCAAAATGGGTAATAGAAGTCTCTGAGGACAAATACCAAAACAAGGGAACAGAATAAATACCAGCTCAACTAAAATTAAAGTAACTTTTCTGAGCAATTAGAAAAAAATTTAAGTGTCATCAGTGAAAATGACTGAGTAGAGAACTCCAAAATCCCATCGTTCCACAAAAGAAGTGAATAAGTTGGAGAGGATTGTCAGAAGTATCTTTACTGGAACTTAGAAATACCGTATGCTAACACATATATATGGAATTTAAGGGAAAAAAATGTCATGAAGAACCTCAGGGTAAGACAGGAATAAAGACACAGACCTACTAGAGAATGGACTTGAGGATATGGGGAGGGGGAAGGGTAAGCTGTGACAAAGCGAGAGAGAGGCATGGACATATATACACTACCAAACGTAAGGTAGATAGCTAGTGGGAAGCAGCCGCATAGCACAGGGAGATCACCTCGGTGCTTTGTGACCGCCTGGAGGGGTGGGATAAGGAGGGTGAGAGGGAGGGAGACGCAAGAGGGAAGAGATATGGGAACATATGTATATGTATAACTGATTCACTTTGTTATGAAGCAGAAACTAACACACCATTGTAAAGCAATTATACTCCAATAAAGATGTTAAAAAAAAAAGCTAAAAAAAAAAAGAAACTAATCAAAGCAACTAAGCAAATGTTTAATGAAGAAAAGCAAGAAACAGTTGAATCTCAATAAAAAAGATTAGTAGAGTTTTAATTTGCACTGGCCCCATCATCCACTCTCCAGCTGTGCAGCAGCCTTGAAGACAATAGCCTCTATTCTCAGTGGAGATTATAGCTTCCTAGGGAAACAGCGAGGGAGCCAGATGAACCTTACTCTCAAAGAATTTTGGCTCTTCATTTTGAAATGTCTTGTGGTTACCTGAAGGGTCAGGTCAAAGGACTTGGCTTTATTTCACTTAACTCTGAACTTTCCTAAGACTGAGATGGCTACTTGGAAATGTGTTTGTGAAAAACATTTAAAGGCAAATGCATTAGCCATTGCCACTTGGGTTAACAGATACAGTTGGGGTAAACAACAGACAAATCTAAAAGTGTAGGAGGAAAGGCTATGGAATGAGATATTTCTCGGAATAAGGGCTATGAAAAGCTCCCACATACTACTGAGAATCTAGAAGACAACAGAATGCCCAGGGCTGGTGTATGAAAGGTGTGCACCAACAATCAGAGCATAGCTGCAAATATTTGTATTTTTTGTTTTTTCTTGTTTCCAGGTATTTAGGGAAATTGCTGTCAAATCACAAGTTGACTACTATGATGATGAAACAGGAACTTCAAGGACTATACACAACAAAAAATATAGACTTTACAAAATTTGTGTGGGAAATCCACTAAACAAACAAACAAATGAAAAACTACAAAAAAACAGAACGGCAACAACAAAAATCCCTGGGGAACAGGAGAATCCAATTTTCAATACAAAAATTATGAGGCATACTACAAAACAAGAACGTATGACCCATACACAGGGGAAAAAAAGAAATTAGCATAAATTATCCTTGAAGAAACCCAGACATTGAACTTACAAGATAAAGATTTTAAGTCAATTATTTTACACATATTCATATTGCTAAAGAAAAGCATGGGAGAAGAACTAAAGAAAATAATGAAAACAATGTCGCACCAAATAGAATACCAATTAAGAGACAGAAATTATAAAAAGGAACCAAACTGCAATTCTGGAATTAAAAAGTATGATAACTAAAATGAAAAATTCACTAGAGCACTTCAGCAGCAGATTTGAGAAGACATAAGAAAATACCAGCTAACTTGAGGACAAGTAAAATGAGATTAGGAAATCAGAGGACCAGAAAGGAAACAGAATGAATTAAATGAACAGAGCCTAAGAGATCCATACGTCAACATAGTCACAGTGGGAGTTCCTGAAAGAAGGGAGAGAGAGAAAGGTACAGAAAGATTATTTGATAAAAGTAATGACTAAATTTCCCAAATTTGATAAAATACATGAATCTGCATATCCAATAAGCTCAATGTATTTAAAGTAAGATAAACTGAAAGAGATCAAAATTGAGATACATTATAATAAATTGTTAAAAGCAAACAGAAAGGAAGAATCCTGAAAATAGCAGGGATCCTCCATACGATTAAAGCTGATTTCTCATCAAAAACCACTGAGGCTAGAAGCTGTGGGAAGGCATATTCAAAGTACTAAAAGAAAAAGAAAAAGAACCTGTCAAACAAAAATTATGTATCTGGCAAATCTATCTTTCAAAAATGAAGGAGAAAGACATTCCCACATAAACAGAAACTGAAAGTTTGTTGCTAAAAGACATGCCATAAAATAATGCTAAAAGGAGTCCTTCAGGACTTTTTTTTTTTTTTTTTTAATGTTCATCAGTGATATTGGCCTGTAGTTTTCTGTTTGTGACATCTTTGTCTGGTTTTGGTATCAGGATGATGGTGGCCTCATAGAATGAGTTTGGGAGTGTTCCTCCCTCTGCTATATTTTGGAAGAGTTTGAGAAGGATAGGTGTTAGCTCTTCTCTAAAAGTTTGATAGAATTCACCTGTGGAGCCATCTGGTCCTGGGCTTTTGTTTGTTGGAAGATTTTTAATCACAGTTTCAATTTCAGTGCTTGTGACTGGTGTGTTCATATTTTCTATTTCTTCCTGGTTCAGTCTTGGAAGGTTGTACTTTTCTAAGAATTTGCCCATTTCTTCCAGGTTGTCCATTTTATTGGCATATAGTTGCTTGTAGTAATCTCTCATGATACTTTGTATTTCTGTAGTGTCAGTTGTTACTTCTCCTTCTTCATTTCTAATTCTGTTGATTTGAGTCTTCTCCCTTTTTTTCTTGATGAGTCTGGCTAATGATTTATCAATTTTGTTTATCTTCTCAAAGAACCAGCTTTTAGTTTTATTGATCTTTGCTGTTGTTTCCTTTATTTCTTTTTCGTTTATTTCTGATCTGATCTGTATGATTTCTTTCCTTCTGCTAACTTTGGGTTTTTTGTTTTTGTTCTTATTTCTCTAATTGCTTTAGGTATAAGGTTAGGTTGTTCATTTGAGATTTTTCTTGTTTCTTGAGGTAGGATTGTATTGCTATAAACCTCCCTCTTAGAACTGCTTTTGCTGCATCCCATAGGTTTTGGGTCGTCATGTCTCCATTGTCATTTTTTTCTAGGTATTTTTTTATTTCCTCTTTGATTTCTTCAGTGATCTTTTGGTTATTTAGTAGCATATTGTTTAGCGTCCATGTGTTTGTATTTTTTCCAGTTTTTTTCCTGTAATAACTATTTGTTGATGGCCACAAAATAAATAAAGATGTAATTTGTGAAAATAACAACATAAAGGGAGGGAGCTGGATAGGAAAAAAGTTAATGTGGGCTATTGTAATGAAGATGGTATTAACTCAAACAGTATTCTTATAAATTAAGATGGCATTTGTAATCTCCACAGGAACCACTAACAGTATAACTAGAAATCATTTAATACAATATGAGAAAAAATCAAAATGCCAACAAGAAAATAATTATCTAACATAAAAGAACGTAGTAAAAAGGCATAGTAAAAAAATATATATATAAGACATACAGAAAGCAAAATGGCAAAAGTAAGTTCTCCTTTGTAATTTTATTGAATATGAATGTATTAAACTCTATAATTAAAAGATTGAGATTGATAGAAAGGATTTTTTTTTAATTTCAACTGTATTCTGTCTATAATATACACTCACTTCAAATTCCATGACACAAATAGGTTGAACATCAAAGAATGAAAAAACATATTTCATGTAAACAATAACCAAAAGCAAGCTGGAGTAGCTATACTCAGCTCGAGTGGGTTGTTAATATCAGAAAATCTAGATTTTAAGTAAAAAATTGTTACAGGATATTACATAATGATAAAGTATCACCCTATCATGAATATATAATGATTATAAATATGTATGCAATAACAACAGAGCTTCAAAATATATGAAGCAAAGATTGACACAACTGAAGGGAAAAACACAGTTCAATAATAATTCTTGTATAATAAAACAACTAGATAAAAGATAAAGAAATATAGGCTATGACGACTAAGAAACAATCATACCTAACAGACGTCTGTAAAACATCTCACCCAACAACAGCATAATACACATTTTTCTTAAGTGCACATAGAACATTCTCCAACATAGACTATATTTTAGGCCACAAAAAAAAAGCCTCAGTGAATTTAACAAGATTGAAATCATACAAAGTATCTTTGTGATAACAATTAAATGAGTTTGGTAATCAATCATAGAAAGAAATTTGGGAAAGTCACAAATATGTGGAAAGTAAACAACACATTCTTAACCAATGGGTCAAAGAAGATATCAAAATAGAAATGAGAATATACTTTGAGATGAACTAAACTGAAAACACAATATATCAAAACTTATGAGATAGAGTGAAAGCAGTGCTCAGAGGGAAATTTATAGCTGAAAACACTTTCATTAAAATCGAAGAAAGATCTGAAATCATTAACCTAAACTTCTCCTTAAGGAACTGAACAAAGAGCAAACTAAACCCAAATCAAGCAGAAAGAAGGAAATAAAAAGATTAGAGCAGAGATAAATGAAACAGAGAAGAATGATAGAAAAACCAAACTAAAAGTTGATTCTTTGATCAGAATGAGTATAAGGATATTACTACTGACCTTATAGAAATAAAATAGATTATAAGAGAATACTATGAATGCTTGTATCCCAATAAATTAGATAACCTAGATGAAATAGACAAATTCCTAGAAACATACAAACTATCAAAAATGACTTAATGAGACACAGAAAATCTGAATAGACCTAATAAATAATAAAGCGATTGAATCGATAATCAAAAAACTTCAAATAAATAAAAGTCTAGGACAAGATGCTTTTAACAGTGAACTCTACTGAATGTGTAAAGAATAATTAACACCAATTTTTCTCAAATTTTTTCAATAAATAGGAGAGGAAAAAATGTCTATCTTATTCATAAGGTTAGTGTTACCCTGCTTACCCTGACCCCAAAGTCAGAAAAAGACATTAGAAAAGGAAACTACAGACCAATACAGCTTATGAATATAGATATAAAAATCCCTAATAAAATACTAGCAAGCTGAATTCAGCAGTATTTAAAAGAATTTTACATTATGATTCACTGTGATCCATTGGATCCATTATGTGATCCATTATGATCCAATCTTCCCAGGAATACAAGGGTGGTTCAGAATTCAAAAATCAATTAACATAATACACCACATTAACAGAATAAAATTTTTAAAAAACCCACACAGTTATCACAAATTGATGCAGAGAAAGCATTTGACGAAATCCTAAACCATTAATAACAAAAATATTAAGTTATAAACATATACAATATGATTAAAATTACAGTAAGTCCCCTACATACAAACCTCAAGTTGCAAACTTCCAAAGATGTGTATGTGTGTTCACATGTCCAAACACGTAAGTTAGTTCACACGTCTGGCTTACATTGTCATGTGCGTGCATCCTCTACAAGTGGTTGTGCTTTTGTGTACTTTACTATATAGTTCTGTATAGAGTACAGTAGTACATATCTTTTTTTCAAGCCTAGGATGTCTCGAAGCAAGCGTAAAAGCAGTGGTGATGTAGCGGTACTGCTAAAAAGTGCCAAGCAATAACGATGGAAACAAAAGTGAAAATAATTGAGAGTGGAGCATGGTGAAAAGATGGTAGGCGTCACTAGTTCTTATAACATGAATTGTTCAACCAACGATATGATTCTAAAGAACAAGGACAAGATCATGGAACATGTGCAGTCTGCTGTGCCGATGATGTCAACAATACTATCGAAGAAGTGTGGAAAAGTGATGGAGGAGATGGAGAAACTTCTCAGCGTGTGAATGCAGGATCAGCATCAGCATCGAGTCCTGCTCAGCTTAATGCTGATTCAAGAGAAAGCTAAAAGCCTTTATGAAGACTTGAAGAATAAACATGGGGAAGAATCAGAGGGCACATCTTTTAAGGCCAGCCACTGCTGGTTTCATCAGTTCAAGGCTAGAGCCAACCTTCACAATGTAAAAGTAAGTGGCAAGGCAGTGAGAGTGTAGGTACAGTAGCTGCCCGGGAAATTCCTGAAACTCTTCAAGAAATTATTGATGAAGGTGCGTATTTACCTGAGCAGGTTTTTAGTGTGGATGAGACAGGACTGTACTGGAAGAGGATGCCAGACCTAAGTTACATCAGTAAGGAGGAAAGGTTGAAGCCAGGCTATAAAGCAGCAAAGGACAGGCTACTCTTTTGTTTGGTGGCAATGCTTCTGGC
This sequence comes from Lagenorhynchus albirostris, assembly GCF_949774975.1. Lineage (NCBI taxonomy): Eukaryota > Metazoa > Chordata > Mammalia > Artiodactyla > Delphinidae > Lagenorhynchus > Lagenorhynchus albirostris. The sequence goes on along the minus strand of NC_083101.1, from coordinate 71,404,263 downwards.
GAGATGAAGCTAAAGCCTCTCTTAGTTTATCATTCAGAGAACCCAAGAACCCTTAAAAACATACCCAAGGGCTCTCTTCTTGTTATGTGGAAGAGTAACCACAAAGCCTGGGTTACACAGGCCATTTTCCAGGACGGGTTTTTCCACCACTGTATCCCAGAGATAGAGAAATATTGCTTGGAGAAGGATGTCCCATTCAACATTCTTTTGCTGCTCAACAATGCTCCAGGCCCCCCCCCCCATTCATGGATGACTTTCATCCCAACGTCAAAGTAGTGCATCTGCCACCGAATACTACGTTGCTCATCCAACCTATGGACCAGGGAGTTATAGCAACTTTCAAGAATATTATTTATGTCACACTTTTCATCAGGCAGTAAAGGAGAGTGGTGAATCAGGAACAACCTTGCAACAATTTTGGAAGGACTATAACATCTACAAGGCCATAAAAAACACTGACTGCTTGGCATGAGGTTACAGCTGTCACCATGAATGGGGTTTGGAAGAACGTTTGCCTCCAGTTTGTTCACGATTTTCATGGATTTGAGAAGGTGGATCAGGAGTCCAAAGAGGTCTTCAGCAACTTAGTGACCCTCAGCGCAAAGCTGAAGCTACATCTGCAAGAGGACAACTTCATTGAACTCCTTGCTGTGCAACACAAGGAGCTTACTAATGAAGACCTGATGGAACTAGAAGCCCAGAAAAAGGACAAAGAGAGACAAGAGGAAGAAGTAACTGAAAAACTGATGAGATTCATGATGCAGGAAATGGCAAGGGGATTTTCTTACTGTACTGTAAGATTAAAAATGTTTTCTTTATTTTTTGTGTGTGTTTGTTTTTTCTATATTTGTGTGAAAAGTATTATAAACCTATTACAGTACAGTACTATATAGCCAATTTTGTTAGTTGGGTACTTAGGCTAACTTTGCTGGACTTACAAACAAATTGGACTTATGGACCTGCTCTCAGAATGGAACTCATTTGTATGCAGGGGACTTACTATAGTGGAATACAGTGGACACTGGAACAACACAGGTTTGAACTGAACAGGTCCACATAAAGTAAATTTCTTTGCAGTAAATACATACTACAGTACTACATGATCTGAGGTTAGCTGAATCCATAGATGCAGAATCTCAGATACAGAGGGCCAACTGTAAAATTATAGGCAGATTTTCCACTGTAAGGAAGGTCAACACCCCTAATCTCCATGTTTTCAAGGGTCAACAGTATTTAGGAATAAATTTAACCAAGAAGTTGCAAGATTTATAGACTGAGAACTACAAAATATTGCTGAAATAAATTTTAAAATACCTAAATAAATGGAAAGACACCACACGTGTTGATGGATTTGGAACATTTAATATTGTTAAGATAGCTATTCTCCCCAAATTGATGCACCAATTCAATGCATTCCATATCAAAATCGCAATTGCCTATTTTATAGACATGGACAAGCTGATCCTAAAATTTATAAAAAATTGCCAGGGACACAAATTAGCAAAACACTCTTGAAGAAGAAGAACAAACTTGGAGGATTCACACTTCCAGATTTCAAAACTTACTTTAAATCAACAATAATCAAAACAGTGTGGTATTAGCATAAGAATAGATATATAGATCAATGGAATAGAATTTAAAATACAAAAAATTGGCATCTATGGTCAATTTCTTTTTGACAAAGGTGCCAAGACCATTCCATTTGGAAAGAATAATATTTTCAACAAGTGGTGCTGGGAAACCTGGATATCCACATGCAAAAGAATAAATTTGGATACATACCTCACACCATATGGAAAAATTAACTCAGTGTAAGAGCTGAAATTATAAAACTCTTGGAAGAAAACATAGAGTAAATATTCATGACCTTTGATTTGACAATGGACTCTTAGATATGACACCAAGGACAAAACCAACAAAAGAAAAATCCAGAATATTTGGACTTCAACAGAATTAACTTTTGTGCATCAAATATCACTATCAAAAAGGTAAGAAGACAGCCTTCAGAATGAGAGACAATATTTGTAAAAATCCAGAATATATAAAGAACTCTTACAATTCAACAAGAAAAAAAGAAAAATAACCAGATTTTAAAAGGGGCAAAGAACTTTAATAGACATTATTCCAAAGAAGGTATACAAATGGCCAATAAGAATATGAAAAAAAACTCAATATCATTAGCCATTTAGGGAAATGCAAATTAAAACCACAATAAGATATCACTTCATATCCATTAGAATGTTATAATAATTTTAAAAATGGAAATAAGTGTTAGTGGGAATGTAGAGAAATTAGGAACCTCATACATTGCTAGTGGGGATGCCAAATACTGCAGCTGCTAAGGAAAACACTTAGGAAGTGCCTCAAAATTTAACATTAGAATTAACATGTGATCCACCATTCTACTCATAGTTATATATCTAAGAGAACTGAAAACAGGTGTTAAAACAAAAACCTGTACTCAAATGTTGATAACACAATTATTTATAATAGCCAAAAAGGGGAAATGACCCAAACATTTATCAACCGATGAACAAATATAGAAAACATTTTATAGGTACATATGGTGGAATATCATTCAGTCATAAAAATGAAGGAACTACTGATACATGCTCTAATATGTGTGAAACCTTGAGACATTATGCTAAATAAAAGAAGTCAGACATAAAATTCCACGTATTGTATAATTCCATTTATAAGAAAGTACAAATTAGTCAAAACCATAGAGACAGAGAGCAGATTAGTGGCTGCTAGGGGCTATGAGGAGTGATTGCTTAATGACTATCAGTTTTATTTGGGGGGGTGATAAAATATTCTGTATTAGATAGTGGAGACGATTATAGATCTTCATGAATTTACTAAAAATCATTGAATTATATGCTTTAAAATGGCTAAAATGATGAATTTTATGTTAAGTGAATTTTATCTCAAAAAAAATAGAAATTGCACATTAAAAGTACACCATGGCATATCTGAAAATACTGAGGCACGACAATCAACATTGAGATATTGCCTAGTAAAATTAGTTGACTTGAAAAGAAAATTCTTTTGGACATACAAATATGAAGAACTTAATTAAGAAACAGATAATATAGATTCTTATCAGGTTTTTTAATAGCAACATTTTATGTTAGAAGAAAATTGAGTGAGGTATTTAAGTTACTCAAGGAAAGAAAATGTGAGCCCCCAATTTTGTAACCAGCAATAGACTTTAAAGGACACAAACTGTTTTCAACACTCAAGAACTCAGGAAGTGTTCCTGTGAACCGTTCCTGGGTAATCTACTTTAGAATGAGCTTCAGACAACAGAAAAATATCAAAAGATATCAACATAAGGACCTGATGATGGGTATTACATATATATTTATTACAGGACTAAAATTAAATGAGGGTTAAAAGAATCTAATATATATAATCTATATGCTCTAACAATGCATATATAGCATAGTTATAAAAGTTGAGTCCATTCGGGTAGTTTACACTTTATCAGAAATTTGCCCATTTCACTTAAGTTTTCAAATTTATTGACATAAAGTCAGTCATACTAATCTCATGTATTTTAATGGTTGCTGAATATTTATTTTCATCTCCTTTTTAATTCTTACTATCATTCACTTGGGCTTGCATTCTCTATTCTTTTCTCTTTATCATTCTTGCCCAAAGTTTATCATTTTTATTAGTCCTAGCAAAAAACCAGCTTTTATCTTTGATGAAACCCTGTTGTATTGTCCCCACTAATTTCAACTCTTATCTTTATTGTTTCATTTCTTATACTTTCTTTGCTTTTGTTCCTAGTCATTTTTAAAAATTTCTTGAGTTCAATGACAATTTTTAGCATTTCTCTTATTCCAATAAACATTGAATGCTATAAATTTCCCTCAAAAATCACTTTATCTCCTTCTCAAAGTTTTGATAGGTATTATTTTAACTATCATTAATTTTCCATTATGAATTCTTATTGGGGCCTGCTTAGGCTCCAGACTTTTTTCCCCTGTGATGGGCATGTGGGCCATTAAAATCCTGCCTCTGGGTCTCCATAGATTATTGATATCTCCAGAGATAAAGCTGACTCCTGCATTCTCTTAGCCCTATGTATTATTTCTTGGCATTTGTGTCCTTTGAGGATTTCATTTGCATTATGCCACATATTTGAAATCATTATATTGCATTACACATTTTATAGGTACTTTTTCAGAAGTTTCTCTGTGCATATCATCCATACTATTACCAAAAATAGGAGCTCAGCAGTTACTTCTATCAATATCTGTGATACTCTGTATTTCTAAAGGGCAGAGATTGTCCCTAAATCATCCTTTTCCTCAGTTTGAAGGCCTAACACAGTGCAGTATATTTTGAATTGTGAATAAATGAATGAATGAGTGTCCATTTGGAAGAGCTTGGCAAGTAACTAAAATTAAACCAAGAAAATCTATATAATATTATCAACTAATTTCACTTATTTTATAATATAAACATATGATTTAAATTCTCTAGCATCATTTTAAACAAAAATTCTAGGATCAGATTTTATTAGAAGTATTTTTACATAGTAAAAAAGCAAACCTGTCTAATTTCTTAAAATACTTGAAAAGAGCAATAGTCACTCTAGTTTTAGTATCTTTCCAAAGGGACTAGACCCAAATATCACAAAAAGAGTTTTTGAAGATTATTCTTTAGAAGTGCAATTTTAGTTGTGAATTTCTGCCTTTACCAATAATAAAACATCAAAAAGAGAAAAAAAATACCCTGACCAGTCAAGCAAATAAAGCGGGATCTTTTTCCATGGCTTCAACACAAAGTTTATTTAAAACACACACACACACACACACACACACACACACGCACACACACACACACATCACACAGGACATAGACATAATTTCTTTGTTGGAATCTGCCCAAGGTACAAATTTAACTCCTTTATGTTAACCTAAAACCATGGGACTTTTAATGATCATGATTCTTTATGAATAATCTAAGAGATGGGACCTCCAACCAGCACAGTTCACTAATATCCCACTGACGCTGCGAATCACCGCTGACTCACATACATACCCCCTAGTGAATCCCTTACAGCACACTTCCCTTAGCTTTTAAAATCTGACAGATCAATTTGGTACAATTGCACAGGTGGAATATGTAGGTTTAAGTTCTTTTTTTCATGTTCTCCCAGTCATTCTCCCCTTCATCATCAGAGTCATTCTCCATGCTACTAAGAGTGTCTTTTAGAAAAAAAAAATCTTTTATTTCATTCCCTTCATTCTTATATCCCTTATTCCTTTCTATCCTTTTCTTACTTCAAAATACTGTATCTCTTTTTCACTTTCTCCATTTCCCTCTCTGCTGTTCTTTACAGTGGTTTGGTGTTTGTACTGAACTTCTCGCCTCTTTCGCTTATCAACGTTCAATTTAATCGACTTGGTGAGAGGTTATACAAGTAAGATGTCCTTCTAAATTTTGCTTCCTGTTGTCAGGCTGAAGGAGAAAAACAGGATAAATCTCAGCTTCAGTTGTTAAAAGGTGTAATTTCCTTAGGAGCTTGAATTTGATCCCTTCAAGTTTTGTCCTATAGCACATTCATTTCACTTCTAATTGATAAGTCTCCACCTTGGTCAGAGTTCAATTCTTCCGAAAACCCAGAATAACTTCTCTAGTTGATGCTGTCTTTGGTCACTATTTATGCTCTCTCTTGTCAAAGTCACAAGGCACTTGCTTCCATTTACCACATTTGCTCTTTCGTTTCCATGCTGAGTAACATTTTCTGGATAGGACGAATCTATATTTTTTTTCCTACAATAATAGACACTAGGGATCTAATTATGGTAGTCACAACTCTTCTAATAGATATGTTAGTTTTGAGCATGATGTATGATGTTTCTAGGAGTCTGCAGAGAGAACTGAATTACCAGCTCTGTATTGCTGCTGTTATTGTTTGGGTGCCACATCTCTGCAGCTGTTCTAAAGAGGGTTCATTCTAGCTATATGATGTGTTTTAAAAAATATTTTCTTATATATTGTCATTATCTAACGTTATTTGAACATCTACCATGTACCAGGTATTGTTCTAAATACCTTAAAATGTTATACCATTTAATATCAGTGAAATTGGTAAAACTGTCCATCTGCAGAAGTGGAGGCACAGGGAGAAATCTGAGGTCACATGTTATATGAACCCTGGTTAGTCTAAACCCAAGTCCTCACTCTTTTTTTTTTTTTTTTTTTCAAGTCCTCACTCTTAATCATCATTCCACAGCTGCCTGCTTGGATAATCATGATAAGCTTGATTTCGGGAATTTTAAATAGCAAGTGCCAAGTGCTTTATTATTTGGTTAGTTGCCCTTTTTAACAGCCCTGAGGAATACAGAAAATATTGTCATTTAATTTTATGGCTGGTGAAAATTAAGCAGTTTGATTTAAGATTTCTTGATGTTCCTCAGTAATGACTCCCAGTCTGACTGCTCTACAGACAAGCAAACATTTTAATTCTCCAAATAGCAATGATGTATTTGGACTTTATTAATAGAAGAGTATTCATGGCATCATTATTAACACAGTATTTTAAAATTTTGAAGGAAAAAGCAAAAGTTAGGGATGTCTAAGGAAAAGTATATGCAGTTATTCAAATAGTCTTATAAAACAAAAGAGTGAAAATATTCTTTATGCAGAGAATTCTAACATATATTTAACTAGCACTTACAAAGCACCTACTGCTAAGCATTGTGCAAAGTACAATGAAGAGACTGGCATCCTTTCAGATAGAGGGCTTTACGAATGTCACTTGTGTATATACCTGGTTATGTTCAATTCCCTCTCAGGGGTGTGGTTGATGACGAAGAGAACTCAAAGAACCATCACAGAATGTCATTTAATAATAGACCATAATGTTCTCTTGAATGTCAGTTCTTGTCTCAGTAGCCTCATAAATGGGAATGGAAGGAACACAAATATGGATAGAATAGGAAGGAAAGCAGTTAAATAAAAATGAAAGTTTCTATCATGGCCAAAGCAAATATAAAGAAGGTCAGATTCATTAAGCCCTCCATTAACCAGCTCTGCCAGAGTTGCTCCCACTTCCCCATTGTCAACTTCCTGTTCGACAATAAGAACAGACTTTTTGACAAGAGACCTCATCAGCATCCTCCAAATCCTTGAACTAATGTTTATTTTAAGACTTAGAGTGTAAGAAAGAGAGAGATTTAAATCCCAGCATTATTTAGAATTATCAGTTGAGAAGAGGACTTTCAAATTTTCCTCTCAAGATCCCTTACTCCTGTTTGCTGGCATCCTGGAAATCTTATAATGACTGATCAAGAAATGATTCACAAGGTTACCTATTCCCAGAGAATCAAAGGGCAGGGCAGGAAAAACGCTACTCTCCCCAATTAAGCCAACCACAAAGTTCCTGGAAAGCTTACTGACAGCTTAATCAAATGGTTCTGGTAGTTTTAACTGCTTGGACTGTTTCAGGCTTTTCCTTCAGTAAGGAAATGGAACTTGGACAAGCATGAATTTGCAGTATCGTCATTGGCAAAGGAAATGCCAGTGCATTTGTTAGCGCAGAAGAATTAAAAATTCCTGAATACAATTCATCATCTATATCTACCCAAAGAAAGGCAGATGGAGAACTCAGATTAGAAGTTGAGAGAAATGGACAATTTTTTGTTTTAAAGAAATAAAACAAAAATCTGAGTTTAAGCCCCAGTCAACCAGGAGTTTATTACTTTCTGTCACCTTCCTCGTTTCTGGAAACAGAGAATTTAAGACACACACTGTCATCCAGTCCAATTATTGCCATAGGGCTGTCATTCCACAATAACCCTGGTAGACAGTTTATCTAGACTCTATATGAACATGTCCATCATGGAAAAAGAAATATTCATTCCACTGCTTTATAAGTCTAACAGTTTAAAAAATAAATAAGGGCTTTCTTACTCTGAGAAACTTCTGTCTTAGTAGTGACCCTGGACATACTTCATATATGAGATTGATCTTCACATATTTTGAGATAGCTGTCAGTCAAACTCAGCTATTCCACTTCTCTGGGGTGAAAATCCTCAATTCTCAGTGTTAAATAACATATTTCTTTAAGATATTGCTCAAAAATCTTTCACTACTCTGGTCATCCCTTGAACATGATTTTAATGGTTAACGGCTCACAAAAATGTGGGCTTCTGCAAAGTAAGAAAGATAAAAGCAACCTCTCCCAGCCAAAGGCAGTCATGGTACTACCAGACAGGTCTTGGTGTTGCCAGAAGCTGGCCTAGAACTCACAGAAAGATTATGGCATTGTTCTCTTGAACTTAAGCAATTTCACAGAGCACTCACGTAAGACAAGGCCACTCTGACCATGATGCATTAAACCAAAAATAAGACCACTTTGTAGACTTTACACAAAACTGACCATACAACCTTTATCCTAATTAATATGAGTCCCTGCAGGTTTTCTTCTTCTTTACCAAGCTTTAGTCTCACTTCATTCCTCCTACCTTCTCAATAGAAATGACTAAGATACCCAGTCATAATGTTGACAATAGGACAAAGGCAAGGCAAAAAAAAAAATTTGACACTGGATCTGAGAAACGAAGATAAGGCAATACTATTGGGTTGGCCAAAAAGTTCGTTCGGGTTTTTCCGTAAGATGTTATGAAAAACCCGAATGAGCTTTTTGACCAACCCAATAGTACTGTACTACCATTACCTCTACTATTACTAATAATAACAAAATAATAAAATTAGAGTTAATATTCACTAAGTTCTTGGTCTGGATTACGGAAGGTCTTGTGCAAAACAATTTACCTACATTATCTCTTCAATGTGCATGATTTATTAAATACAGTTATACTCATTTTACAGAGTAGAAAAAAAAGTGATGCTTGTGAAAGTAATTAGCACAAGATCACTAAGTTAATAATTAAGCATTGGAACCAAGATCCAAAATCCACACGCCAAGATTTTATTCACTCAGTTGTAGGCAGTGAGTAGGGCTGACATTTTTGATGTGATTGTGTCTAACCAAAAGAAAGATGCCTTTTGAAATTTGTCTGACCAGAGGATGTACTTATTACAAATGCTCAAAAAGGTACATGTGTGCCAACTATGAATCCTCTTAATACAGGAAGAATCCATGCCAGTCTTGGCTCAAACATCCCTTCTTTGAAGAATTTCCTTGAAGTTTGTGTAATTTTTATTATTTCTATTAACTCTCAGTTCCAAATACATCTGTCAATTCTTATATGCCAAGTACCAACTAGGAGATTGTTCTGTATCAACCAAATTATCATTTTGTTCCATCTCTCACTAAGCTCCCACTGCCTCATCAAAAGTTGGAAATATCAGTACCCAAGTTCTACTGGATAATCAGGGTTATTATTTGTCCCCATGATCTTACTCTGACAAGGAAGATGATGATGTTTATAAAATCTTTTCCCACTCACTTTTGGAAATTCAAATAATCTGCTTGGTGATTTGTTACTGACTAAAAAACAAAGATTATAACCCAGTCATGCTTGTTAGCAAAAGCACTTACCAATTACACATTTTCCAACATAAAAATTCACAGAATCATAAATATTACAAAATTATAAAAATAATTAGCAACTCTTCAATGAACCAAAGACACGGGGTGAAACTCCAAAACGAATGTTAATAGAAAACTCCAGGTCCTTCCTAAAAATACAAAAAAGGCAATCTATGTAGTTCACCCTTTCCCAAAAACGTCAATAAACTCTGTTAGTAATTTCAGAAAACAGCTAATGCAAACAATGTCAATTTCTGAGGAAAAGAAAGAACTTAGTTGTTTAGTTACCAAGATACCAACAATTGCTTGGCTCCAGTTTTATTCCAAATGATACCAGGATGAAAGCTTTGGGAATTGAAATCATTTTCTCTGAATAGTCCTGGATCACATATAATAGAGGGCAGTTTCAGGGCAAAAGACTCCACCCAGAGACTGAAAACAGCAATACAAATTAGCATGGCCCACAGGCCAATAATCCATAAGAAATAAGAAATAACACTATAGGCAAGTGAGATGTGATTTTGTTAAATGGTGAAAAGAGTGCCATGCTAAATATCACAGAATGAGAGGTATGGAAAGAGTCTTACATATACTTATTTGGCTTTATAATTTTTTTTTTTTACTGTATCTCTTATCCATTTACTGTAAGCTGGATGAAGATAGAGATCAGCCTTGACCACTTTTGTATTACAATTCTTTAAGAGAATAATTAAGAGAATGAAAGAATGAAAATCTACCAGGCCTTTTGCAATGTACATCTGTTACACTGTGTGCTCAGCATTCACTCCACATTTATCTCATAGCAGGACTTCTATTTTCCCAAGGAATGCAGAGACTTTCTACTCTTAGCCCACATGTTTCAGGTGAGACTAACAATACCGACCCTTCATGGTTAATTAAAGGCATGTTATGTGATTCAGTGCAAACTCATCAGCATACTCCATCTATCTATCTGTAGTAATTTATTCGGGAAAGGGCACATGACCCAAAAGAGATTAGTGAAACTAAATTCCAAAGATCTGGGGGTAACTTTAAGGCTAGGAATCTTGGTTGTAAGAAAACCTATATATTTTTAAGACTACCTAATGTAAGTTCCTCCCTGAGAATGAAGTTAACATAGACTAATAAACAGCTGCTAGAGAGAGTGGTTACTTACACACACACAGACACAGACACACACACACACACAGACACACACACACACACACACACACACACACACACACACACACACACACACACACACACAAAGATACAGGGAGAGTATTCTGTTAATATTTCTTTGTTTTGACCGTTCTTGAAGCTTGGCTTCCTGAACAGGTAAATTACCTTTTTATGCTCAAATCATTTTGAATTGGGCTACTTTCATTTATAACTAAAAGAGTTAATAATATACTCTTCCTTGTACATATGGAAAAACTAGAGCTCAAAGAAGGGAAGTACCTTGTACTTCCTTAGGTTTAATACCTTGCAGTGAAAGAAATGTAACTAGAACCATGGCTCCTAACTTCCAGATCTTTCCACCATGCCAGGCTGCCTTTATTAAATAATTCACTATGCTTATTAAAGGCTTGGAAGATTAAGAAAAGGGATACTTATAATTTTATATTTCAATCAATAAAAAATTTTTCTTTGGAGAAGAACCAAAAAACGACTTCTATAAGATGCACCCGTTTTCCTCAATTATGGTCGCCAAGTTGAAGACAGAATTTGAATCTCTGAGTTCATTTGGCCAGTTAGCTTTCTGCTGAGACTGCCCGAAGAGGAGCCAATGGTGCCCAAAGGGTAGTCTAAGAAATAAGTAAAATTACTCATTGAAATTTGTATTACCAGAAACAGCACTTGTCCATCCGGCAGGTAATTTGTAGTAATGTTTAGTAATTGATAGCAATTTCTAGTAATTAATGCTGAGCCATTTCTTCACTCAATATTGGTTTCTCTTAGTGAACCCAGTACTAAGAAAAGGAATTAGTGGTTGATGACCATGTCTGGTATTTAAATGCTTTACTAAGCAGAGGAAATACAGAGTTAAGGAAGAAGTAGCTAATTTACAAGGTTAGATTGCCTAAGTGGTTTTGTACTGAAATAAATATCTCAGATTACATGATTAACAAATATAGGGGTTTGAAAGGAAAAAGAATACATATCTGGAATGCATTGGACCTTTAATGGGTATGAATTTCCATTTAATATATTGCCTTTTGGGTTAACTCCAAACACTCTATATTTTCTAGAGGGATAAAATAGCTTAAATCTATTGAAAAGTTCTGTGAAGGATATTTAAACCCATTATGCTAATTGTCATTGTGATAGTTAATGGATCAATAGATCAGAATAGGATTCCTCTTGCTAGAATGGAGTTTCCTTGGCAATGTACTTTCACTTTGGTAGATCAAAGAGTAAACTTGTAGCCAGGATTATATCTATGATATATTAAATATTATCCAATTGTTAAAGGGTTCTATAAAATCACTGAATTGACTTAATTGTAAGCTCCAATTGGCTTTAAATACCATTAATTTATTTCACATAAATGTATAAGACTTCAATAGTAAGTTTAAGTTGAGAGTTTGCACATACATATGTCATAATATATAAATATTCAAAGTCAGGTATTTTATTTTCTTTTTGAAGTGCTGACCACTGGGCCTACCTTCATCTCTGTTTCTATCTTCTTGGTCCCTCCCTCATTTTCTGCCCCTTTTCAGTCTATCTGGCAACTGTAGCATCTCGTGGGGTATTGTTTATTGTTGTTTCATGACCTACTTCTCAGACTTTTTTCTCTTTTGCAAAAACCCTTTGAAACCCTACAGATCTAAAAATTTAAGTGCTATAATGTTCAACAATCAATATCTAACCTTGAGAAGTCTGCAAGTTCCTAGAAGAACAATTTTCAGCATTCATCCTATCTAAGTAAATAACAAGGAATGTATATATCAGTAATTTAAAATCCCCAATATTTTAAAGCACATAGAGATGAAGCAATCACTATATAATAGCAAGTGCGAGAACTATTTTGATTTAGTAATTACTGATGAATGTAAAACCTTTTCTTCTAGATCCTTTTCACAATAGGAGTATTTGTGGTTTGGGTAAATCATTGAAATTGTCAATCTAATTTCATTCCGTCTCTAAATATCTGAAAGAAAACAATATTTTGGCACCATCAGTAAACTAGGATGACTTTGACAGACAACCAAGGATGGAGAGCTTCATTCCTAAGCCCTTGAAGTCTTGAATCCTCCTGGGTTATTGATCTATTTAAATGCATAGTGGTTGAGCTATCATCAAAATGTAATGACCTCTTCTGTCACTGAAACCAGAAAACTATATTTGGGTCAGGAGAAATCTAGTTACATAACCGCCTTGAAAGGTAAAAAAAAAAAAAAAAAAAAATTATTTAAAGCATAGTTAGTTCTACTAAAATTGTGAAGCAAGGGACTCTAGTTTCTAGTCTCTGCCTACTTTATACTTCCTCTTTTACAACTCTCTTTCCTTTCCTCCAAGCAGAGTATCTACACTGCTTTAACCCAGCTAACTCCCTCCCACATTACTCTCTTCTTTTAGCAATACTATGTATTCTTAAACAATTAGTCCTTTCTCTTCACAGCAAATAATTTGGAATAATGTTCCATAATTTGACAGCAATTCCTAGTAGTAATAGATAATTGTAGTGAACAAAAATGGGCTTTATGGACAGACATACTTATATTCAGATTCCTGGTCTCAAGACTGCTAACTATATGTCCTGGGAAGACTGTTTTCATCTCTTTGAGACTCAGTTTCTTTCTTCCTTTCCTTCCCATCATCTTTCCTTCCTCCTTCACTTCCTCTCATCCTCCCTCCCTTCCTCTCTTCCTTCCTTCCTTTTTCTTTCTTACTGTAAAATGAAGATAAGATTCACTATTTTGATGTTGCCTTGAGGTAAAAATGAGATTAAACCTGCAAAAGTACTATGTTCAGCTAATGTTACCTAACTTTTCACATTTGTATTCTGCTAGGTATAAGTTAAGGAAAAACTGAACTAGTAATACTAGGTAACATTTATTGAGGGCTTATTACATTATCAGGGATCCTTCATGGCCTATTTTAAACGCTGCCCCCTTCTAAAATATTTAATAATATCCCCAGTTAGTATTATCTCTTTTTCCTTTGATAACTTTAATATCTTTTGTGTGTTGTGAATTTATTCACGTTTGTATTTGTGTACCTTACTCTTCTTACGAGAATATAATTTCCTGAAAATAATACTCCATTTTGGACATCTTTTTATTTCCTGTCTAATCACACAATTTTAATGTAGACTGTATTAAGTCAAAATAAATTAAGTTAAATTTAAAGAGATTAGTAAACAATCTCATGCTGAAGTATAACTTCTTTCACTCACATACACTAACACACATGTGAATACATCTTATGATGGTGAAATTTAAGAATCAAATATTAGTTGCTTAGCTGCTAAAGAAAATGTTTTGGATAAGTCTGATTGGTGGAGCAGTGTCCTAATTTACATTCCACAAATTACTTCTCCAACTATTATAAGTCATACTCTTCAATTCGCATTCTAAGATGTCAACCTTGGTCATTATGTTCTCTTTGTTTTTAAAGCACATGAATCTTCTTTCAATTAGCACAATAAATACACTTCAAAAATTCAGTGAAAGAATTATAGATAGAAAAGCTTTGCTATCATTATAAAACTGTTATTGAAGTTACAATCCAGAATATTGTCCAGAGCATTTTATAATGACTCTCATAATAATGTCTTAGTGTTCAGAGTCAGGAAAATGTTAGTTTCCCAGGAAAATGGATCATATTCCTATTTTTAGCTAATAAAAATCATGCAAGACTTTGTGTTTCTCTACTTTCTTTTGCTAAAAGTCAGAGCTATCGTTCATGCTCAAGAAATTTACTCCCCTGTCCTCACCCTATCAGGTAGCTCTTTTTCTTTTACGGGTGTTTTAATGTTTTGTAATCTCTTTGCCTTCTAGTAGAGTATATCAAACCTTTTTGTGGAGGTGAGCAGAATAAAGTTAATAAATAAATGAATGCAATACTTACTCTTCCGTATGTCCACCTTCACTGTTAGACTGAGTGCTTTTAAACTAATGTGGTAGAGCCTATGTTGAAGGATTTGTTGCCCAGCTCATAGGAACACTTGGCAAACAGAACTTCTGCTGTCTGCTCCTTTCAGAATTGCCTTACTGGCAGACTGCCACATTATCCAAGGTCACCCTTCTTCCTAAAGCATCACACAAACAATGACTAATCATTGAAAGTCTAAAGTCCACGTGTTCTCAGTACAACTGGGACAAGTATGAAGGAATATTCTCAAGAGTGCCCAATGTGACTGGCCAATTTTGTCATTGGGATTGCATCACAGAGCAACTTCTCCTTCTGCTTAATTCTGCTTCTTTACCCTCTCTTCCACAAGTTTTGATCCCAAAGGCAATTCT